>NW_022589725.1:41263946-41428357 GCF_004348235.1 Phoca vitulina
AAAAAAAAAAAAAAATAAAAGATACCCTTAAATTTAAAAAAAAAAAAAAAAAAAAAAAAAAAGAATAATACAACTAATTTGGGAAAAAAGAAATACTTGGGAACCCTGTATTCCTATATCTTTATGAAAATAATTTAAAAGTCTTTGTCTCCTGGGGGCGCCTGGGTGGCTCAGTCGTTAAGCGTCTGCCTTTGGCTCAGGTCATGATCCCAGGGTCCTGGGATCGAGCCCCTCATCGGGCTCCCTCCTCCGCGGGGAAGCCTGCTTCTCCCTCTCCTACTCCCCCTGCTTGTGTTCCCTCTCTCGCTGTGTCTCTCTCTGTCAAATAAATAAATAAAATCTTAAAAAAAAAAAAAAAAAAGTCTTTGTCTCCTGAACTTACTTTTTAAAAAAGACAACCATATATAGCCTGTGGGTCATTTGAGTGTGAACTATCCATCAAGAAGTATGCTCTCCTTTCCAAGAATGGATCTGTGTTATTTTGTAAATTTTAACAAATAAGAACATTCTGTCATTCCCTTCCCAATGTCTTTGTGAGAACCATAAAATACCACTAACCAAGGAATTTGTTCTTCATACACATGAATGATTTGAGTGTGTAAAATCTTTAATTATCCTCTAAATGCCAGTAGGAATGCACTGTTCCCACTCTCTGCTCGATGTCTTTTTATTCTACATGTGGGGTCATTGGCATTCTCTTTAACATTTTATCCTATCTTTCAGTAGAAACTCCAATGTCTGAAAGACTTAAAAAATAGGAAAAGATGCTGTCGTATTTAATGATGGCTATCATCTTTATTTTTATGATTAGAGATAATTATTGATTACAGATAATTATTTCTAATGTATCTTTAAATATATATAATTATTTCTAATATTGACTCTTTAATTAGGGTATCTATAATTCTCTTCTGAAACAAAATTCTGTCTTGTCACTTTTTTCTCTCTCATAGGGTCTCCAAACTAGAAGTAAGTTCTCACATTTTCTTACTTTCAATTCTCCTACTTAAGATAATAAGAATAACTAGATTATTTACTGAACTCGATCTACTTTTAGTGCATCAGTGTGAACTTAATAAAAAAGTGATTCTTAGTGGTTATTTGGTTATTTTGAACATTTCTGCTTTATTTTAACTTGTGATTCTTGAGAGGATAGTTTTCTTTATCACAAAGTTTAGTCTGTATCTGGCTTACTGCAGAAAGAAAGAGAGAGAGAGGAAGGAAGGGAGGAAGGGAGGAAAAAAAGAGAGAGAGGGAGGGAAGGAAGGAGGGAGGGATGGAGGGAGAAAAGGATAAACACATTAAAAAGTTACATCTGAAAATCATGGATTAGGAACAGTTGTGGCCATAACTCATCTTGTAAGTTCTCTTTCTTGAGCTAATTCAGCCATGCTTATTAACATGATCTCCCTCTGTGCTTTTGAGGATTTCTTTTTTACTAACCCCATATGTACATTCAACATATATTAATAAGTTAGGTTTACTATCGGATCTTCTAATAATTTTAAGGAATTTAAAGAAAAACTTACTCGGCAAGTTGCCTGTAGAGTTTTGATTAATGGCTTAAAATATACATTTTTTTATAATTTATAATAAATGTGGTCTATTTGAATTGAATTTCTGCTTAAAAAGTTAGTAAGATCCAATGAATCTTAAAATAAATTTACTTCATTATATATAGAAGTGATATTAGTTGAATGCATACATGTATCTGTGGGACGTACCAAAGAGATTAAAAACATAAAATACAAAATAAAGAGGAAAAATTTGTATTCAACTAAGGGAACAAAGATAATACAACAGCAAAATTTTCAACGGAGTATAATTTAAAATTATTCAGTGCTCTCAGAAGATTTTAATATATATTTTCTCAATAGGATCTCTTCACACAAGACAAAAATGCAATTCACTTTATTAACAGTTAGCATATCATCTCTAAATGAAGCTCATTGCCACCTAAAATGGGTCCTGCAAGGAGCTAATGAGCAAGCTCTTGCCTGATATTGACAATTAATCAGGCATAAAAGCATTTAGGATCAGGACCCATTGACAAGCATGTAGGCTCATACAAACTTCAATGAAACATGATATGTGAACATATTTGTCTAATTGTATATCAGGTTTTCGCACAAATTCCCACCAAAACACTTAATTATCTACAGAGATGATGCATCCGCTTCAGAATCTGTAGGAAGCTTTTTGGTTTGCTGTAACCATATATAATGGATTGAATGAAGAGTTATTAGGCTTTGTTGCCAGTTTTCCCATTTTAATTGCTATAGCAACCAGGAGCCAAAGTTGGATCGCTGGACAGAGTAACTGAGTGATTAAAAGCAACCATCATTGTGCCCCTGATAGAATTATCCTTGGCTCTTAAGGAAAAATAAATCAAGTATTTAAAATAATGAAAAATCTGGAATGTGAAAAAAAAGATTTTTTTCACAATTAAATTAGGGAATTACAAATTCATATTTATATTTTATTTTAAATGAATTCATATTTATATTTTATTTTAAAGTTTATAATTGGAAACACTCAAAATGTATATTGTATATCAACTTTGAATCATGCAATGAGTGCTTTGTGCCATAGCTAATAAATTACTTACAGCTGATTTCATTCTGATATATAGAAAAAGGGAAATAAAAAAGCCTATTGTATACTTTTGTTCTTTTTAAGAAGTCTTGATTAATTTTTGAAGTTATTATATAATATTTAAGGCACCTATATGTTTTGCTGATAGGTCAAATTATGGAATGATCTCCCTCTTCCTTTCCCACATGTGATTTTTAGGCCTTATCTCAATTTCTTTAATATTTTTAATCTCTGCTACAATTAAAGGGAAACACAAAATGTATTATTTTAAATGTTGCAGTTAAATATAGTCTGTGCATACTATTGACAAGAAATAGTTCCAAGTGTTTTTTTGACTGTGTTCCCTTGTTATAGATAGGTTCACTGCATTAGAATATAATGCCATTCTAATAGTTTATGCTGATGTGATCTTTCTTAGTTTAGAAGCTTGCTTTTCTCTTTCAAAGGGGATTCAACAAAGAATGTTGCTTCCTTGCAAATTGGCAGGAAGGTTTCCAGCATATTAAAAGAATAAAAAAAGAGCAAGTTAACCCAAGAATAAAACTGAGTAAGTAGAATAGAGAAATAAACCAGGAAGGGAGATGAAGGTAAAAGCTCAATGAAAACTGGAATTGAAAGGATGGAATGGCAAAAATATATTACAATGGATAATTTCTTTAACACTATATTGTAGGGAAATCTGGATAAATTCATTGATACTTCTTTATAAAGGTTCTGATAACATTATTTCTTTATACTTTTAGCTACTATATTTCACTTAAAATAAGAGTGTCAAGTGTTAAGAGTAGTTTATACACTAACTCTTTGAGACAGAAATCTATGGTTTGTAAGAGAATGAAAAGATTTAAATCCTAATTTAAACCAGAAATTCTAACTTCAAGCATACTCTGGTCATCTGTCTTGTAGGCCCTCTAACCTTCTCAATAAAGTATCAATGTTAATACAGACATAAAGAAAAACAGCAATGAAAACTAAAATGCATAGCCAACCTATTGTCAAAATTTGAGATATAAAAGACCTATAGAGTGGAAATGACAATCACGTATGTAGTTTTTGCTAAAGATGATGCAACTATGATAGTTTCCAGAAGATGCATAGATATTTTATTAATTGTCTGCACCCTGGATGATAGTTTATAATCCATGACAGGCACCAATAAGAATTGAAGCAGCTGTATGGAAACAGCTAAGATGGTGCCTCTGGTCCAACTTCCTTCTCCCACAATCACCTTCTCTCTTCAACACTCAGAAAAGATAACTTCAAAGAATACACAAAACAGAAGCAGAGAATGACATGCTTGGATGAATTATATTATGGGAGGTGGGAGTGTTTTCTCTGCTTCTTCTATCTTTGCAAAAAATGGTAGAAAATTGGTAACATTTCATCTTTAAATATTTGGTAGAATTCACCAGTGACCCTAGCTGAGCCTGGTGTTTTCTGTATAGGAAGGTTATTAATTTTTGACTCAAATTATCTAATAGATACAGGCCTATTCAGTTTTTATTTCTTCTTATGTGAGTTTTGGCAACTAGTGTCTTTCAAGGAATTGCTCTCTTTCATCTAAGTTACCAAATTTGTGGGCACAGAGTTGGGCACAGTATACCTTTAGTAATTTTCATGTTCATGGGATCTGTAGAGATGTTCCATTTTTCCTTCCCAATATTAACAATTTGTGTCTTCTCTCTTTTTTCTTAGTTAGCCTGGCTGGAGGCTGACTAATCTTATTGATCTTTTCAAAGAACTAGCTCTTAGATTTCTTGATTTTCTCTATTGATATTTTCTTCCATTTTATTAATATCTGTTCTAATTCTTATGATTTATTTTCTTCTTCTCTGTCTTCTTCTAATTTCTAAGGTAGAAAAATCTTATATTTTGCTGATTTTAGATCTTTCTCTTTTTTTAATATATACATTCAATCTTATAAATTTCTCTATAATCACTGTTTTTGCTGCATCTCACAAATTTTGACAATTTGTATTTCACTTTCATTTACTTGAAAATATTTTTAAATTTCTCTTGAAATACCTTTTTGATCCATGTGTTATTTAGAGGCATGTTGCTTAATCTTCAAGTATTTGGAAATTTTCCAGCTATCTTTCTGTTACTGATTTCCAGTTTAATTCCATTACGGTCTGAGATCAGACATTAAAAAATTTCTATTTTTAAAAAATTTGTTAAGATCTGTTTTATGGCCCCCCAAATAGTCTATTTTGTTGAATTTTCCATGTCAGCTTGAGAAGAATGTGTAATCTGTTGTTTTGGGATGAAGTAGTCTATAGATGTCAATAATATCCTGTTGATTGACAGGATTTATGACAATATGACATTATGACAGTAGTCTATAGATGTCAATAATATCCTGTTGATTGATCGATATTGAGTTCAACTATATCCTTACTGACTTTTGCCTGCTGGATCTATTTCTTTTTTTTCCCCCTTTTTTCTGAAATTTTTTAAAAGATTTATTTATTTTAGAGAGGAGGGGAGGAGCAAAGGGAGAGAGAGAATCTCAAGGAGACTCCCCACTGAGTGCAGAGCCTAACTTGGGGCTGGATCTTACCACCCTGAGATCATGACCTGAGCCACAATCAAGAGTCAGAGACTTAACCGATTGAGCTACTCAGGTCCCCCTTGTTGGATCTATTTCTAATAAAGGGGCCTTAAAGTCTTCAACCGTAGTGGTGGCTTCGTCTATTTCTCCTTGTAGTTCTATTATTTTTGCCCTCACATATTTAGACGTCCTGTTGTTAGATACATACACATTAAGGACCGACAGTTACGTCTCCTTGGAATATTGACCCTTTTGTCGTTATGTAATGTCTCTCTTTAATCCTGATAATTTTCCTTGCTCTGAAATCTGCTTTATCAAATTAGTATAGCTTTCATGGTTACTATTACCAGTGCATAGCTTTCTTCATTCCTTTACTTTTAATTTATATGTGTTTAAAGTGGGTTTTGGAGAGAGAAGACACAGTTGGGACTTGTATTTTGATCTACTCTGACAATCTGTGTTTAATTGGTGTGTTTAGACCACTGACATTCAAAGTGATTATTGATATAGTTGGATTAATGTCTACCATATTTTCTGTTTGTTTCCCTTGTTCTTTGTTCCTGTTTTTTTCTTCCAAACTTTCTATGACTTTTGTGACTTTAGTTGAACATTTTTTATAACTCCATTTTTCTCCTGTTTTTAGCATATCAATTGTACTTTTCAAAAACATTTTTTAAGAAGTTACTCTAGAGTTTGCAATTTATATTTACCATTATTCCAGGTCCACTTTCAAATAACACTATACTGCTTCATGGATAGTACAAATACTTTATAATCATAAACTATCCCTCGTTCTTTTCTCCTTTCCTTTGTATCATTACTGTCATTTCCCTTGTACCTAAGCATACATAATTGAATACATTAGGCTATTATTATATTTGAACACACTGTTACCTGGTTGATCAAATAAGAATAAGAAAAATTAAAGTTTTTATTTTATCTTAATTTACTCTTTCTCTCAGGCTCTTTCTTTCTTTATGTAAATCTGAGTGTCTGACCTATATCATTTTCCTACTCTATAATGAACTTTTTTAAAACATTTCTTGCAAGGCAAGTTGGTTCACAAAAAAAAATTCCCTCAATTTTTATTTGTCTGAGAAAGTCTATTTCTTCTTCACCTTTGAAAGATAATATCATAGGTTAGAGAATTCTAGGTTGGTGACATTTTTTTCCAAGACTTTAAATATTTCACTCCACTCTCTTCTTGCTTTCATGGCTTTTGAGGAAAAGATGAATATAATTTTCTATAGAGAAACTTCTCTATAGAGAAGTTGTCCCCACTTCCACTCTGACTTCTTTCGAGACTTTATCCTTGATTTTCTTAGGTTTGAATATGATGTGTGTAGGTAGTGTTTCTGGCATTTATTCTGCTGGGATTCTTTGAGCTTCCTGGATTTGTGCTCTGGTGTCTGACATTAATTTTGGGAAAATATCTTATTACAGAGTCAGATATTTCTTCTGTTTCTTTCTCTCTTTCTTCTCCTTCTGGTATGCCCATTTCACATATGTTACACCTTTTGTAGTTGTCCTTCAGTTCTTGGATATTCTGTCTAGTAATTTTCTGTCCGTTCCTTTTGTTTTTCAGTTTTGAAAATTTCTGTTGTCGTGTCTTCAAGCTCGTAATTCTTTTCTCAGCCATGTCCAGTCTACTAATGAACTCATCAGAACTCATCTTCATTTCTGTTGCAGTGTTTTTTTAATCTCTAGCATTTTTTTTTACTCTTTCTTTGAATTTTTTTCTCTCTACGTACACTATCCATTTGTTCTTGCATGTTGTCAACTTTTTCCATGAGAATTCTTACCGTATTTATCATAGTAGTTTTAAATATCCAGTCTTACAGTTCCAGCACCCTTGCCGCATCTGACTCTTGATGTTCAGTTTGACCATTCTGATAGATATATAGAGATATATCTCAATGTTTTAATTTGCATTCCCCTAGTGGCAAATGATGTCAAACATCTTTTCATGGGCTTACTAGCTTTTATATATCTTCTTTGATGAGATATATTTCCATTGCTTTTTGCTCTCTTTTGGACAGGGTCGTTTGTCTTTTCATTATTGAATGGTGAGAGTTCTTTGCAAGTTCTGAATAAAAGTCTTATATTGAACAT
Organism: Phoca vitulina; assembly: GCF_004348235.1. Classification (NCBI taxonomy): domain Eukaryota; kingdom Metazoa; phylum Chordata; class Mammalia; order Carnivora; family Phocidae; genus Phoca; species Phoca vitulina. The sequence continues at coordinate 41,271,205 of NW_022589725.1, forward strand.
ATGTTTTGCAAATATTTTCTCCTAGTCTATTTCTTGTGTTTTGATTTTCTTAATGGTATCTTTTGAAGTGCAAAATTTTTAATTCTGATGAGGTCTATCTAGTTTATACTTTATTCATTGTGGGCCATGCTCTCAAGTTGTTCCACTTAAATGTATACTAGATATCTATCTATCTATCTATCTATCTATCTATCTATCTATCTATCTATCATCTATCTATCTATCATCTATAATCTCTTATCTACCCAATCTCTCAATCATATCTATGTCAGTGACACATTACTTTAATAAGTGTAGCTTCATAGTAAATTTTGAAATCATCAAGTCTTCCAACTGTGTTTATATTTTTAAAAATCATTTGGCTATTCTAGATGTTTTACATTTCCCTATAAGTTTTAGGATCTGTTTGCCAATTAAAACAAACAAACAAAAAACCCACAAAAAAAACCTGTTGTGATTTTTATAGGTATTACATTAAATTTGTACATCAATTGGTAAGATGTGTCGTCTTAACATAAACTGAGTCTTCTGCTCCATGAACATGGAACGTTTCTTCAAAGTGTTGTAATTATCAGTTTACAAGCCTTTTGCATTTTTGTTAAGTTTATTACTAAATATTTCATTATTTTTGATGCCATTGTGAACGAAGTTGTATTTTTAACTTTATTTTTGAAGTGATCACTGCTTGTATACAGAATGACAATTGACTTTTGTGTACTAATCTTGTTTCCTATGTCTGTGATCTGCTTATTTATTTGTTCTCATAGTTTTTTAACTTTGTCATTGATGTTGTTGGATTTTTTACTTCTCCATATACAGGATAATATCATCTATGAATAAAGACAGTTTTACTCCGATCTTCCTTCTTTATTTTTCTTGCGAATTTCTCTGCCTGGAACCTACAACGTTATGTCACACTAAAGTCTGACTCTATTTTTGATTTTTGACAGCTGAGAGCTTCTAAATCCTACCATTCTCCTTTACCTTTTGTTCCATATCTTTGCAAGTTTCTAAGAAAGCCCAGGCTTTCTATTTCTTCATAGTGGTGGAGCAGTTCATCAAGCCATGCAAAATTTGACCTGTACAGGGACTCTCACACCAGCTCCAGCCCCAGTAAGAAGCAAAAACCTTTACCCATCTTTACCCAGGCCATTTTCAGACTGGCTTTTGTGCCTACCCCAGAAAACCTAAATATGTAATAAATCTCTTCATACCTTCTTGGTGTGTGTGGTAGGCTGAATAATGGCCTTACAAAGATACCAAGTCCTGAAACCCGTGAATGTGACATTTAGGAAAAAGGGCTCTTTGCATATGTGATTAAGTTAAGGATCTTAAAATGGCTACATTATCCTGGACTGTTCAGGTAGGCACTAAATGGTATCACAAGTATCCTTATTAGAGTGAGGCAAAGAGAGATTTGAAACAGAAGAGAAAAAGAAAGGCACACAGAGAATAAAGCAATGTGAAGGCAGAGGGAGAGATTGGAGTGATGTGGCCACAAGCCAAGTAATGCCAGAAGCTAAAAGAGGCAGAAAACAGATTCTCTGCTAAAGCTGCTGGAGGAAGCACAGGCCAGCTGACACCTTGCTTTTTCACCCAGTGAAACTGATGGCTCACTTCTGGCCTCCCCAAATTTAAGAGAATACATTTCGTTTATTTTAAGCCACTATGTTTGTGGTAATTTGTTATTGCAACCACATGGAATTAATACAGTGTGTGTGTGGCGTTATCTGTCTCAACATGTGAGGGTGGTTAATCTCGCCTTCTGAGGGACAACCGCAAAATATATGTTACATAGATGAGGAAGAAAGGATATTTTTGTCTTGTTTCTGATCTTTTGTCTATATTCAAAAGGGTATTTGTTTTCTTCTCTTATGATGGATTTGTCTGATTTAGTATTGGGATGACATTGACCACATAGAAAGAGTTAGGAGTTTTCTTTTTCTTCTGTTTTTTAAAAGTATTTTTGGAGTATTGACATTAATTCTTCTTTAAATGTTTACTAAAAATCACCAGTGAAGCCGTCTGGACATGGACTTCTCTTTGCAAGATGATCTTGACTTACTGATTCAATTTATTTACTTGTTATACACATATTCCTTCAAATATATATATATATATATATATATATATATATATATATATATATATGTATATATATATATATAAATACATATATATCCGCCCCCCCCCAAAAAAATATGTATATATATTCTGTCCCTTTCTCTCTTCTCCTGGGACTAATATTATGCAAACATTGCTATATTTGTTGGTGACTCACAGATTTCTGAAGCTGCTTATTTTTCTTACATTCTTTTTTTCTTTCAGTAACTGAGATTAAAAGAAGAATCATTATAGATCCATCTCCTAGTTTGCTGATTAGTTTCTCTGCCAGCCCAAATCTGTTATTACCCCTCACTAGTGAAGTTTTAAATTTAAGTTATTGTACCTGTCATCTCCAAAATTTCTATTTGGTTATGTTTAAAAATATTATTTCTATCTCCTTATTGATGTTCTTATTTTAATAAGTCATCACTGTTATACTTTCCTGTATTTTTTTAGTTATGATTTCCTTTAATTTTTTTTACATCTTTATAATAACTGATTTAAAGTCTTTTCCTAATACCTCCAACATATTGGACCATTTTTTGTGTATGTTGGGGGTCATTCTTTCCTACTTCTTTGCATGCCTCATAATTTTTTTTGTTAAAAACTGAATGTATTAGGTAATATGGGACTTTGGGAATCCTATTTCCTTCATTCTCTACTATTTTTGTTGGCAGCAGTTTGTTTGTACAGTAAATTTTCTGGACTAATTCTATTATGCCATAGTCCCTGTAGTATGCAGCTACTGAAGTTTGTTTGGTTAGCTTTGTAATCAGATAATGACTGGTGAGAGACTTCCTTAAATAGCTTGATCTTGCAAGTTTCCCACCCTTTGCCAAAAGGTTTTGTGTATACTGGGGCAATCATTCACAACTATGGCAATTTAAAAGTCTGCTTTAGCCTTCATTTCTCTCTGGTGTGGGGACATAGGTTAGGCCTGTGAAGTAAATGATTAGTGCCTCTAAGTTCTTTTCTGGGCATATGCACAGTCCCACACAGCCTCTGTTACCCCAGGATAGGCTAGAGGCTTACAGAGCACCTTGTAAACATTTTTGTTTTCAAATATTCTTTTAAAATTTTTGTCTGGTTTCTTGTTTGTCCTCACTGGTATCACCACATTAGGCAATTCCTGGACTTTTAAAATAAGTGGAGGGGCGCCTGGGTGGCTCAGTTGGTTAAGCGACTGCCTTTGGCTCAGGTCATGATCCTGGAGTCCCGGGATCGAGTCCCACATCGGGCTCCCTGCTCGGCAGGGGGTCTGCTTCTCCCTCTGACCCTCCCCCCTCTCGTGCTCTCTGTATCTCATTCTCTCTCTCAAATAAATAAGTGAAATCTTTAAAAAAAAAAAAAATAAAATAAAATAAAATAAGTGGAATAATAAATTATGCAGTCTTTTTTGTGTGCTCTATTTCATTCAGTGTCATCTGTCCAAGGTTCCTCCAGGTGTTAGCATCCAGGTAATTCCATATTTAATATTTTGAAGAACTGCTAAACTGTTTCAGGACCATTCTACATTCTCACCATTGATGTATATGGGTTTCAATTTCTCTACTTCCTTACCAACAGTTGTAATAGTCCACCATTTTGATTATAGTAATCCTAGCAGGTATAAAATGGTATCTCTTTATGGTTTATAGTTTCATTTGCATTTATCTAATGTTAATTATCATCTCATGTGCTTATTTTTTTTAATTATTATGTTATGTTAATCACCATACATTACATCATTAGTTTTTGATGTAGTGATCCATGATTCATTGTTTGTGCATAACACCCAGTGCTCCATTCAGTACGTGCCCTCTTTAATACCCATCGCCAGGCCAACCCATCCCCCCACCAGAACCCTCAGTTTGTTTCTCAGAGTCCATAGTCTCTCATGGTTCGTCTCCCCCTCCGATGTACCCCCCTTCATTCTTCCCTTCCTGCTATCTTCTTCTTTTTTTTTTAACATAAAATGTGTTATTTGTTTCAGAGGTACACGTGCTTATTGTTTTTTGTATATCTTCTTTGGAAGAACTTCTGTTCAATTATTTAGTCCATTTTTATATTGGGTTATTTGTCCTTTTATTAATGAATTTTAAGTGTTCCTTATATGTCTGGTTACAAATCCTTGAGAGATAGAGGACTATCTATGATTTGCCAGTATTTTATCCCTTGTTATTACTTAACTCTTATTTTATGATGTCTTTTGAAGTGAAATTTTTTTAAATTTTAATCAAGTTCGGTTGTCATTTTTTTTTCTTTTGGTGCCTTTAATTTTGTGGTCATGTTAATAAAACATTGGCTTATTGAACAGTGTATGGATTTTCTATTGCTGCTGTAACAAATTGCTACAAACTTAATGACTTAAAACAATTCAAATTTATTATCTTAAAATTCTGAAAGTTCCAAGTCTGAAGTCACTGGGCTTAACTTCAGGTGTCTAGATGACTGGGTTCCTTCCTAGAGGCTCTAAAGAAGAATCCATTTCCTGGATTTTTCTAGCTACTACAGGCTTTCTGCATTCCTTCTGCATTTCCTGGATCTCAAAGACATCTAATGGATGGCCAAATATTTCTCATAATATATCATGGTGAAATTGACACTCCCACCTCCATTTCTCACTTATATGGAACTTTGTAATTACTTTGGGCCCTCTCAGATAAACCAAAATGGTCTCTTCATCACAAGGTGAACTGATTGACAAACTTAGTTCCATCTACAACTTGAATTCCTTCTTGCCATGTAAGTTAACATACTCACAGTTTACAGAGATTAGGTCATGGATATCCTGGGAAGGCATTATTTTGCCTGTACACCACATATGGTGTATGACATTGAATGATTTTCAAATGTTAAAACTTGAATTCCCAGAAGAAATTCCACTTAGTCATGATGCGTAACTTTTAACTGTAGATTTACATGCAGGTGTGAGAAATAATAGAGATATCCTATATACTCTATACTCAGTTCCCTTCAAAGATAATATCTTTCAAATATAGAGTACAATGTTAATACCAGGATATTGATACAGGCAAGATTCTGAACAGTTCCATCATGTCAAATATTCCTCATGTTCCCCTTTTATAAACACACTCATCACCTTTTCCCTCAACCCACCTGGTCTCTGACCACTATCAACCAATCATCTGTTCTCCATTTCTATAATTTTGTCATTTCAAAATTGTCATAAAAATGAAATCATATAGTATATAGTATGTAACATTCTGGGATTGATTTTTTTTTTACTCAATATATAACTCTCTAGAGATTTACTCAGATGGTTGTGTATAACAATAGCCTCTTTCTTTTTCTGAGTAGTAATCTATGGTGTGGATTTTCTACAGTTTGTTTATCCATTTGCCTTTTGAAGTGCATTTAGGTGTTTCCAGTTTTTTAGCTATTATGAATAAATCTGCTATAAACATTTACATATAGGTTTTTATGTGAATAGAAGTTTTATTTCTCTGGGATAAATGCTCAAGAATGGAATTGTTAGACGCATGAAGGCAAGTTTAATTTTATTTTTTTTTAAATCCCCAATTTTTTTCCAAACTGTACCATGTTAAATTTTCATAAGCAATATATGAAGCATCCAGTTTCTCAGCATCTTTCTACTATTCAGTGTTGTCACTTTTTTTCTTTTTTTAATTTTAGCCTTTTGGTAGGTGTGGAGTGGTAACACACTGTGGTTTGAAGGTTATTTTTTCTAATGGCTAATAATGTTGAACATCTTTCCATTTGTGTATTTGCTATCCATATATACTCTTTGCTAAAATATCTCTTCATGTCTCTTGCCCATTTTCAAATTAGAATATTTGTTGTTGTTTTGTTTGTTTTTTGTTTTTTTTACTATTGGATTTTTAGAGTTCTCTACATACTCTAGATATGAAACCTCTGCAAGATATGTGCTTTATAAATATTTTCTCCAAATCTGTAGCTTGCATTTTCATTCTTCTAGTAAGGTCTTCTGCAAATAAAAAGGTTTTAATTTTGATGAAGTCCAAATAATTAATTTTTCCTATTTTTCTGTGTCTCTATAATTCTTTTTAATGTTGATGGATTCAATTTGCTAGCCTTTTGTTGAGAATTTTTGTGTTTATGTTGATGAGAAATATTGGTGTTGTTTTTAATTGTAATGTCTGTGTCTGGTTTTGGTATTAGGGTAATGGCTTCAGAGAATGAATTGGAAAGTGTTCTCGCCGCTTCTATTTTTTGGTACAGTTTTGTACAATATTTGTGTTAATTGTTCTTAAATGGTTGACAGTGAAGCTATCTGGGTGCAGGCTCTTCTTTACGGGTAGTTTTTGAATAATTTAATCTCTTTACTTCTTAGAAATCTGTTGATATTTTCTATTTCTTCTTGAGTAGGTTTCTTGTTGGTATCACAGCTCAGGATGCTAAAATATCAATCCTTCCTGATTTGATATTTTTGAGAAACATTTTGGAAATAGGGCTTTCCTGTAGAGTAAGCTCTAAATCGGTCAGATAAAGGCAGGGCCTTGCAAGTGAGGGTTTTCCAGAAGGGAACTCCAAGACACGCTAACAAGTGACGCTGCTCTGGGGGTGGCACATTTTGAGGAATGTCTTTCCTGGTCTGCCCCCTCCAGGGGCTGTAAGGCTGCTGGCTTTGACAACGGTTGGAATTGTGAGGCTGAGGGTTTGCAAGTCTACAGAGCTTGAGCAAGGAGAATGGGAGTAGGCCAAACCACTAACCCTGCTATTCTTATCAAGGTTCAGTAACTTTTCATCAATGCTCCCTAGAGTGTTGCAAGCCTTTGGTTAATTTCTAGAGATGGAAAAAGTTTGATTTTGACTTTTTTTTTTCTTTACCAACATTTTTAGTGCTTTCATGGAGGTGTGAATTTATAGAAGTCTTCACTCCCACATTCCAGGATTTCTCCCAAATTAGACTTTGTTATTACAAGTTAATTTTAGGTAAGGTAATACAATTTACTTACAGGGAAATGGCAACATAAGCATGTTCTCCCTAACTTTGGTAAATCAAATATCCTTATTTTGCTGGTACAATTGCTGGTTTTCTTCAATTTTGCCAATCATAATTTAAAATAATAAAAATTACAAAATAAATTATGAGTTCAGAGTTAACCATGCCGCATATGGACAAATTTGTGGACAGTATCATAAGTAAAAAACTGTTTATTTACATACTCACTTTTTTTTGAGTGGCTCAAATACTGGCACATATTTTTCTAATTATGAAATATTCCAGCTTCCACAAAAGTACAGGAAACAATATAATAAATCTCCATGAACCATCACCATGCTTAAGAAATTAAACATTTGTAGTCCTTTTGTTTCTATGACTTATTAATCCTGTTAAAGCCAAGTCCCTACCTCAATGATGTTTTCCTAAAATTCTCAAGAAAGTAGGAGATTTTAGTTTCTATTGTTAAAAATCAATAAACCTAAACAGGGAAAGAGCTGTGGTTGGTGATGTTTCTTTCTTCAATCTTTGGTATAATTGATGACTAGAAAAACTTTAGTTAAGATTTCCAATCATCCACAGTATTTCTGACATAAATTAATGTACCAACAGTGATGATGGGTTCTTAGAAATTCTGCACTATTCAAAAGCAGGAGTGCTCATATCCACATTTGCACAATACTGAAAATATCATTTGGGTGAGTTTTTGATTTATGAGGGTAGAACAGAACTTCAAATGAATAGCAAGAGGAAAATTCCTGCTACATTAGTCCATATCTGTTTTCAATATTATAAGAATTCATTTGAATATGTTGCTTTTGTTCCATAATCCCCAAACTGACGTTTGTATCAAAGTTACCTGATGATATAACCACAGGACAGTGTATAATGAAAATGACTTTATATTTTCATCCCTTCTCCAGGGAATTGAAAGAATTGCTGAATCAAGTGATGGTTTTAACTAGAAACACAAGTACTCACTCATTCCAAACAAATGAAAACCAAAGACATAATTGCACTTTTCACCATGGTGCTCTTCATACATAATCTATAAGAAAATGTTCCACCATTTTAACAGAAAGTATTTTTGCTAGTCCCCTTTATACCATGTGTATTGCTGGCAATGATGGAAATATCATGTTGATTTCACTCCCATTACATTATCCCAGTCATTCTTTTCCTTCACGAGAAACCTTAGGTTTGATGAGCATCACATATTTTTATAGACGACTCATTCCTGACAGTGCTGAGGCTTGTGATGTCACGCTTCTCCTTCAGACATTGGCAAGGAGTTCCTCTGAGTGGTTTCTCTGGCATTTGAGTAGTCAGTCAATGGGAATGGAACAGATATCTTTTTTTTTAATCTTATTCAAAATTGTAGTCCCAGTGTGACTTTCCTTTATAAAACAAAGTAGGTCTGTTTGTGAATGCCAGTGACTAGATTAGAATTAGGCTCTGAAGAGGATGAGTCACAGAGTTGGTAAACTTAGAGGTAGGGGAAGGAGAGATAACAGTCCAGAAAGCAGGACAGAATCTTCAACAGTCAGATTACTTGGGCACTTGCCTGAATGGCATGTTGACTTTCTGCTCTGCATGGGGGCAGGGGTATGGATTTCTGGGGCAGAACTCGAACAACAAGAAGGAGATACAGGAAACTTTCATAAAGATATCTATACGCAAATGACTTCCAAATTAATACTTTGCTCCTAGATCCCTTCCCTTGACCTCCGAATGCTCATAGCCATTTTTCAACTTGCCTTTACTCCCTGGGTAGCTTAATCAAAGATATTTCAGACCTAAGACATTTACAACTAAACTCCTGATGCCTGCTTTCCCATTCTTCCCCCTCAGCCCTCTTCATCCCAGCGAGTGAGGATTCTATCCTGGCATTGGCTTTGGTCCTAAAATTGGGAGGCATTCATTACTCTTTTATTTCTCTTGCACATCATATCTGGTCCATCTGCAAAAGCTACTGTCTTTGCTTCTTAAAGGTATTCAGTATCCACCCATTTCTATTCACCTTCATTTCTACCACCTAAGTTAAAACCTACTAACAGGCTTCCTCACTGCCTCCTTTTCCCCATTAATGTCTATTTTTAAAATAGTACCGGGGTGATGTTCTTGAAACATGAGTCAGAGAATGCCATTCTTATCCTCAAAACTCTCCAGTGGCTCCTCCCGCACTCAGAGTATGAGCAGAAGTGTTAACCACGACCCACGAGATCCTTCCAGAGCTGGTCCGTTGCTAACTCTCTGACTCAGAACCCATGACTTCCCTTCTTTCTCACCCTCCTAGAACCACTCAGGCCTCTCTGCTCTTCTCCAAGTGCCTCAAGCCAACTCCTACCTCAGGGTCTTTGCAAGTATTGTCATTTCTGCCTAGAAACTTCCCCAAATATCCACATGGCTCCCTCCTTTCCTTCCTTCAGCTCTCTGTTCAAATATCACCTCATTACAGAAGCTTCCTCTGATGAAATGCTTCCTTGGAAGGGTCCTTTTATGAAATGGGCTCACCTGCCCTGCTTCCCTATCCATCTTAGCCCATTTTATTTTTCTCCATAGCATTTATGATCAACTTAAACTATTCAATTGAATATAAGTTGCAATGATGATAAGAATCATGGTTATTTTATGCACCACTAAGAAAGAAAATGCACTGACAATTAAAGTGTGAAATAATTCCTTCTTTACATAAAATTTTTATTTTAATCATACTAAAAGAAAAATTTTAGACCTATTTAAGCAGACATAGCTATTTATCACCTATTACCCTTCTACAAAAAAAAATGAAAAGTACAATGAAAGAAATTATGTTATTTAAAACTGCACATTAAGAAACAGAGGATTGTAAATACCCATTTTTTTTCTACACACTATCTTCTCATATACATTCAAGAGCTTTGCTCATTTATCATTTTAAAAAATAATGTTTCACTATTGTTCTTTGTTTTGGATTTTCTTCTTAGCTGCTATTATCTATTGTAGCTTTGATGGATTTTTTTTTATTTCATTAAAGTCAAATACATAAATCTATCACTCCAGACTCATTACTTTGAAAAACTTTTTTTTTTATCCATTCCAAAGAATTTAGCAACATTTCTTCCATGTAAGAAGACTCCCCCGTCATGGTTCCATGGTGATCTTGCCCATATCCACATTGGCATGCATGCAGAGTTTCACTACCTTTTGTCTGAGTAAGGCAGAACACCTCATGGTCGTTCCTGAGCAAGAGAGGAAGGGAGGCTTGTAATGAGCTGCCCCAAAGCCACCTTCCACTGATCTTCCTAGCTCTTCTGGGAGACTATCCTGGAGCAGTTTTTCATTATCTCTCTGTGCTCCGCTCCACCCCCTCAAGATATAGTGTCAGACTCTAAAACTTCTCAGCTGAAGTCTAGAATGTGCTCCTGAGCACCAGGATGTCCCACAAGTCATCCTGAATTATCATCTGGCCCCTTTGATTTTGGTGTTGTCATTTCTGGTATGCAGGACGAGGACACCGGGGACTAGCACCTTTGTCATCTATTCCTTTTACTGTCTGACTAGCAACGAATCCAAAAGTGACTCATGTCTTAAATGGCTGAATCAAACCTTGACCTTGGCCTTACCTTGTATTTGGGGCTTGACACCGCCTTCAGCTGGATTCCTTGGTCTGTATTAGCCCAATGCCTTTTGTGCACATCTCAGGTGAAACAAAAACAAACAAAAATTATCATCTTCTCTTCTAGGTTGGCATCTTCCTTATTTTAGTCCTATAAAGCGCATGATTATTGCTCTGTAGGACAGTGAAGAACTCAGGTTAGTGATATGTATTTGTTTAAGTAATATAAAATGTATGCTCTGCTGTTCTACATCTGTGCCTTTCTGCATAAAAATAATTTTGATTTCAATGTCATGCCATGATGTAATCACTTAGAAGAATTGTTTTTGCGTGGCAGATAAACTCAGAATGGACACAGCTCACATAATTCTACAGAAATGTTGAAAATATGAAAAGCTATAATGAAGTTACATATCACAAATGCCACTTAGCCAGCAGTGTATGTAAGGTGCAGGTTGATATCAAAGTTTTTAAATACAAAAAAGTGATACATCTTAGAATTGTCAAATGCAGTGTGTGTTTGCTTTTCTGTTTGCCTAATGGCCATCTTCCAAATTTTATGAGGGGAGGGACTTTATGAATTTATTCATTACTCATATCTTCCAAGCCTAGAGTGTGGCTGACGTATAGTAAGTCATCAAAAATTATGGAAGGAAGGAAGGAAGGGAGGAAGGAAGGGCTTTGTTTAGCAATCTTGTAAGACTGCAGATAAGAAGATGATGTGTTCCCATTGCCTTCATTTGGTTTCCCGATACTCCTTGGTCATTGATGGCTAAGTAACAGCTTAATAAAACTCAACTGCAAACAAGCTTGAGTAGAATATTCAGATCAAAGTACCCTTGAAAAGCTAATATAGGAAGGAAATAACATTTTTAAGATCACAGAAACAGACATAAAAGAGAAAGATTGAACTTATTTCTATTGCCATCTATCTTGCGGACCCAAATCTCAAAGCCTTTCACGAAACACTCAACCATCTTTGGTTTCATTCAGGTCACTCTAGTCACAGACATCATAATTAAAAGTTTCATTTCCAAGGTAAAATAACTTTTTTTTTTAATGTGTCTCATCTTATCCCTTCAATCCTTGCTTTTCTCCTTTTGCAATGTTCATAGATTTCTTATTGTCTCTAAATGTTAATGTACTGCTGAAGTAGGCTCTTGTGCCTGCCTTTTAAAATGAGATACCAAATTCCTTTGCATTCATATTTTTAAAAATAAGGTATATATACAACCGTGGGCAGAAAGATGCCAATCTAGATTTACGGTTTGACATACACAGAAGAAATGCATGTGTATTTATGTGCAAGGACTTATTTTAGAAATGGCTCAGCTAGGAGGTACTTAACCTTTGAACAACCCAGATGGGTTAAAAGAGATTTGGGGGCCTATAACATTTATATGAACTTTAACTGTATACATTCGAGTTGAAAGAAAAGAGAGGAGGAAATTTCTGAGAACATAATAAAGTTTTATTGTTCTCTGCTGTGGTATCTATTTGAGTATTCTCTTTATTCCCTCTTGTTTTCTGAGGCAGTAGTGCAAAGTTATTCATGGAAGATGTCCAATAGTGAGGGAAATATCCCCAAACTGACAATTTAGAACAGACAAAGAGAGACTGTAGGTGGAAAATAATAAGCTTAGCAATCCTAACTCTTTAAAGATCTATTTGTCCAGTTTTCTAGTCTTTCCACTCACTCCAAGAGCGTCGTGCCTTCCATGTTGATAACATATAACTCATCCTAAGTGATTAAGTGCCTAGGATTCCAATGACCTCCCAGATACTGTGCAGAACCCTGGCTAAACAATCATAACTAGAAATAAAGAATGCATATCATATGTGCATGTATGATGTGATATCATATTATCTATATTGTCTAACACTAGCAGATACTGATAAATATCTTTTGATATGATAAAGTGTCATTAATTTAAAGTATTCTATTTTCATGACTATTGTGTATTGCGTAAAACTATCTACACAGGGATATGGAACCCGGCACCAGCTGCATTACGTATCCTAATGCAATTTCACCTCCTAATAAATTTCACTTAAACTCTGATTTTGCTATAAATATTAAGCTCTAGAAGGTATGATACACCAGACCCCTCTTGTAAACTATCCTCTCAGCCATAATTTGAAATATAAAGATAAAAAAATATTGAGACCTGTCTGAATTTTTAAAAAATTGCATTGTTTTGAAAACAAACAATATAGGTTATATCCTGTATGTAGGTAAATACTCCTTTATGTAAAAATATTACAATGTTTCTTTGGTTTCATCATGAAATCACATTTTCATCTACATATTTTACACTTTTAATATATGAAAATGAGTCTTGGAATTTGAAAGTAGACATTGTGAAAATAGAAAAAAAAATACAGAATTTGTAGAACAAAGGGTAAAAGAAGTAGAACAATGAGCGGAAGCAGTGTGCTTTCATAGGCTGTCCCTTTTCATGACGCAGCACTAAGATCCAGTGAGTAAAGTGGTGTATAGTTCTAGCAGCAAACCCTAGGGATATGGGCCTGATGTTAAAATAAAAAGAAGGATATCTGGGTTTTTATAATGCAGGTGTGTATGAAAATATATGTGCATCTTTGGATTTTTTATGTTATATGATACATTATATATAACATATCTAGACTTTTGTCATATAAATAACATATGTAGCATCCATAAATACATACATTTTCTACTAATTTATAATGACATTGGAAATTTAAGAAAAAATAATGTGACATTTACATTCAGTTGTCCATAAAAGGACATGAAGCTCCAATAAAATTAATTATTTTAAGTATACAAATGTTTCACTCAGAGAACTGAACATGAATCTTTTGGCAATAATCTTGTGGACCTCAGTGGTTTTCAAGATCCTTTACACAAGGTTTTCCAGAAAATGACCGACCTGTGTGTGTGTCTATCAACAAGAAATTATACCTACTTTTATATGTATATTGAAATGGCATGTGCCTTGTGGAAATGTTTCCTTATTTTAAAATGACACTATATATATGTCTATGTGTGTGCGTTTATCTGTCTATATACACATGCTTAAAATGACTTCACATATTATAGGTATACTTAAGCTCTTACACATAAATTTTGCATATAAACCTATATTCTCTAATTACTTGTATGTAGTTACATGTGGCGATACAAAAATGAACATAGAGCAAACTATTGACTTAAAATTCTGTTTAACATAATAATTTATCTATTTATTTAGCAAATGTTAAAAATATGAATATTCATTTATTCAACTACAATTTGTTGAATATCAACTTAGAATTGGACAATTGGTAGATATTAGAGAAGCAAAGATGACCAAGATATGGTTCTAGAGCTAATGACAATTTATCTGGGAAGAGGGTCTGTAAGGACATCTATAGCATTTCTAGCAAATCTGCACTTACTCTAATGGAGCACATTTCTGTTTGCTGGGAAAAACAATGCTACTGCAAGAGCTCACTGTATAAATGCGTGTTCATTACTGAGACCATCTTAGGAAGGTGAGCTTTATCACTTGCTCCTCTGAGGTCTGTGCCCAATCAACCGAAGAAGAACTGGAACAATCACGCTGTGCAAAGGGAGACCAATTTAGAAGAGTAGGACTCTTAAGAAGATTGTCCAACTTCCTTAAATGACCTTCATTAATTTTACACCTTCTGCCAATTAATTGCACTTATGAAATTTCCTTTTTCACTCTAAGCAATTGAACTAATCTTGGCCTATCCATATTTTGTGGTTTTTTTAAATGGTTATTTCCAATTATCGATATGAATCTTCATAATCACATTATAACATTTCACTAAATTTATTCACTCATTCTTTATTTAGACAAAATGAGTTCCTATTATCTACTCTTAACACATCTTGTTCTTTTTTACATAACAACTTGAAATGTTGTGCTTCTTTATGATTATATTCAAACATACTCCCTTTAAAATATAAGCTCGGTGAGTACAGATGTCATATATCTTATTCTTACCATTCTGTTTTAAGTGCCTATCTCCATGCATGCTATACAGAAAAGATGGAACTAGTCTTTGTTCAGTAAACAAGTAAATGAGTTTCTTGTACATTTATTTTTAGCTTGCTGCATGTTATGTTCTATTGGTTCACAAAAATGAATAAGATCAAGATAAATGTGTCAAGAAGCTAGTGGTCTATATTTCAGTGTGGTCAGCACAATATTAGATTACTTTACCAGGCATTACAATAGCACAGAAGAGGGACTAACTAACTTAGAGTAAGCTATCCTCAGAAAATGGTTTACTTTTTTTTTAATTTTATTTTATTATGTTATGTTAATCACCATACATTACATCATTAGTTTTTGGTATAGTGTTCCATGATAATAAATAACATTCTAATCAAATAATAGTTACCAAATAGACAATCAGAAAGGTATATATTCTTCAAAAATATGACTCATTTCAGTGCTCACAACTGAAAGCAAAAGTTACTAGAAATGAAAAATGGTGTGTGTGTGTGTTTATTTTAATCTCATTACTATCCTATGTAACTCTAGAACAATGATCGATTGTGATCTTAATAAAAACCCATGACCTCTGGGAGGACAATACAGTAAAACTATCTGAGGGCTCCATCATTCAATGTTTCATTGTACAAGAAAGTTTCTGGAAAGTTAAAAATTCCTGACAGGACCCCAAATTAATGGCAAAAGTTGAGCATGTTCTTGAACCCATGAGGCATTCCGCATCCAATGAGATTTGTTAAAATACATTACCAAAAGCAGACCTAGAATTTTTCACTTTTCAAAAACTGAACCTTGGTCATAGAAAAAGATCTAAAACATGGCTCTGTTCCATCTGCGTCCACCTTAAAGGGTTTGAACAAGCTGTGTGATGTTGGCAGAATGTCTAAACAGGGGTAACCCAATCCTGAAGCAGACCACTGGCGATAGAATTATCACATCCAACACTAAAGAGAAGCCATTTAGTCATAAATATGAGGCAAACCCAGCTGTCTTCTAGCTTTAACTTTATCTTGATAGTAGAACAAACCAGGAGCAGAACACATAACTCCTGGCACCGAACTCAAGGAATCTATATTTCAGTTAAATATGCATCTCAAATGGCCTGTTTCCTAATGGATTACCACATTAATGAAAAGAAAAATTAGAAACAAAAGAAAAATACTAAAGATCTTTTAAAAGTCCATACTAAAAACAAAATAGCGGTGGGAATGTACAGTAACGAACACTGTGGTAGCTACCATAAAGAAAGACATATAGAACAATGCAGTAGAATGGAAAGCTCAGAAATAAGCTCCCATGTTAAACCCTCTTGTCAAATGATTTTCGACCAGGGTGCCAAGACCATTCAATGGGTCGAAAGGCATTCTTTTCAACAAATGATGGCTGGAAAACTTTATCTCCACGTGTAAAAGAATGATGTGTCACCCTTACCTAACACTGTCTCAAAAATTAACTCAAAATGGAAAATAAAAACGATATATAATGCTAAAACTATAAAACTATTTGAAGAAAACAAAGAAGAACATCTTTATGCTATTGGATTTGGAGGTCATTTCTCTATTATGACACCAAAAGCAAAGGCAACCAAAAAAAAGGCCACCCACATACTGGGAGAAAATATTTGTAATTCATATAACATAAATAAAAGGATTGATGTCCAGTACATATGAAGAAATCCAAGAACTCAACAACAACAAAACAACTCAATTCAAAAATGGACAAAGGACTAGAATAGACATTTCTACAGAGAAGGTATAAAAATGGCCAATAAGCACATAAAAAGATACTCAGTATTACTAATCATTAGGAAAATGCAAATCAAAATCATAATGAGACACTACTTTACCCTCATTAGAATAGTTATTATCCAAAAGGCAGAAAATAGCAAATAGTGGATGAGGATGTGGAGAAATTGGAACCCTTGTACATTGCTGGTGGGAATGTAAATAGTACAAGCATTATGGAAGATTATTCCTGAAAAATCAAACATTGACTCACCATATTACCCAGAAATTCCACTTCTATGTATATATTCCAAATAATTTAAGACAGAATTCAAACAGATATCTATACACAAATATTTATAACAGCATTATTCACAATAGTTAGAAGGTCTACCAGCAAATGATAGGATAAAGAAATTGTGGTATAGACAGACAAGGGGATATCATTCAACTTTTAAAGGCAAGGAAATTCAAGGGGTGACTGGGTGGCTCAGCTGGTTAAATGCCTAACTCTTGATTTCAGCTCAGGTCATGATCTCATGAGTTGTGAGATCAAGCCCCACATCAGGCTTCACACTCAGTGGGGAGTCTGCTTGAGATTCTCTCTCCCTCTGCCCCCCACTCTCTAATAAATAAATAAATCTTAAAAAAAATAAAAATAAAATAAAGGCAATGAAATTCTAATACATGCTATAATATGGATGAACCTTGAAAATATTTTGCTACTTGAAATAAGCCAAACATAAAAGGACAAATATTGTATGATTCTTGATGATTCTTATAAGAAGTGTCTAGAATAGGGAAACTTATAGAGACAAAGAGTAGAATAGTGATTGCCAAGGACTCATCAGAGGTGGGAATGGGATTTTTGGATATGTACAGTTTCAGTTTTTGATGATGGAAAAGTTCTAGAAATGAACTGTGGTGATGGTTGCACAACTACGTGAATGTACTCGATTTTGTTGAATTCTACTTAGTTTCACTATACACTAAAAAAGGCTTAAAATGGTAAATTATATGTTATGTACATTTTACTACAATTAATAAAATGCCCATTATGCAAAAACAAGGAAAGCCTGAGAAACTGTCACAGTCCAAAGGAGCTAAAAAACACATGATGACTAAATATGATGCGATAACCTGGATGACATTCTCGAACATAAAGGAACATTCACTAAAAACTAAAGAAATATGAATAAAGTATGGACTTCAATTAATAAAACTTTATTAAAGCCCAAGGTTGCTTGGTTGCTCTGTTGGTTAAGCATCTGACTCTTGATTTCAGCTCAGGTCATGATCTCAGGGTCCTGAGATCCAGCCCCTCATCTGGCTTCATGCTGGGGGTGGAGCCTGCTTGAGATTCTCTCTTTCCCTCTCCCTCTCCTTTTGTCCCTCCCAGCCCCCACCCCGCTTGCTCTCTCTCTCTATATTTAAAAAGTAAGTAAATATATCTTTAAAAAATAATACTGTATCAATATCAGCTAATTAATTATGAAAGATATGCCATACTAATACAAGATATTAAATATTAGGGGAAACTTGGTGTGGGATATATGAGAACCCTGTACTATTCTTGCAACTTTTCTGTAAATCTAAAACTATCCTATAACAAAAAGTTTATTTGAAAAAAAGAAAAAAACAAACAAACTAAAGAGTAGAACAAAACAAAAAATCATAGAGATTAATCCCATTCTGAGAACACACGTGAAGATGTAAGAAAATGACTATTTGTAATTCTTAAGGAAAGCTTTAAAAAGATGTAAGACACCTTTATCACAAGAACACACAAAATTATTTCTTCCTGGCATAATTTGAATTATTCTTAGAAATAGTAAAATCATAACATTAAAGCAGCAGAACTTCAGATTATGGAAACAAAATTTGTGCTCAAAGAGCAGGACAGTATGTGCAAAAAAATTAATACAGATAAAGATGATCAAAGATCAGGGGACCAAAATGGAAACCAAGAAACAAAGATAAACCCACTGAAAAACAGGAGTCTCTTGGAACAAGTTTTAAAATATTAATAAGGAAGTTTCTAACTGAATAAAAAAACTGTCAAAGTTAATTTCCTCTGCAGGCAATTACACTCTTCACTGTATACCCAAGAAAAAATTGTCACTTGGAAAGGAAAGAGTTAAAGCAGCTGGGTTGTGATCTATTCACTCCTTTTACTCAGGGTCTCCCCTGGGGAAATAAAGGAAGGGAAGTGAACTGGTCTATACTTGCCAATTGAAATAATTACATTTGCTAGGAAGAAAACATCTTATATTCAGAATAACCTTAGCAAATTGTCCCTAGCTGCAGGAATAGTTACGGCAAGTCAACTCAGAATCCATGGTTTTATGAGGCAAGGTTTCCTAGAGAACGTTATATTTTTTTAAGCTCACGTGTGTTTTGTATACAGAATATAGTTGGATTTTACTTTATGACCAGCCTAAAAACTGCATTTTGATCAAAGTGTTTATTCCTCTCTCATTCAGGGTAATTATAGGTATGGTTGGATTTACTTCTACCTTTTTACTATTTATCTTCTATTTGTTACATATCCTTTTTGAGTTTCTGCTTCTCATTTATTGCCTTGTTTTGTGTTAGAGAGATATTTTAATTTTTAGAGAGATATTTTTAATGTAATTTTCAATTCCTGTGTTGACTTAACCATTTTAAAATTTCTTTTCTTAGTGGTTGCTCTCAGAATTATATTACATTTCTTAACTTCCTAAAATCTACTTCAGATCAATACCAACAATTCTGATAAACTACAGCAGCTCTAGTGCAGTACAGCCCTGTCTTCCTTATCTGTCTTCTGTACTATTGTTATATAATAAATATAGATTACATCATATTTGTTATAAACTCAACAGTACGATGTTACAATGATCACTTGATACAATCTATTGTTTTAAAGAAAAGGGATATATATGTATCCATATGTACATAACAATTATATATTTTTATATACATTAATAAATATATATTCATTTAAAGAAAGAGTATATACAACTTTATATTTACCCACATATTACCATTTATGCTAATCTTCTTTCTTGTATATTTGAGTTAACGCTTGTTATCACTTTCTTTAGACCTGCAGAGCTTCCTTTAGTATATCTGGTAAAGCAGGTCAGCTAGGAATACATTCTCCCAAATTGTATTCGTCTAGGAATATGTTTATTTCTCTTCATTTATCCAGCTAAAATATATATTACATAACATTTGCCATTTTAGCTATGTTAAGGTATACAATTCAGTGGCAGAAGTACATTTACAATGTTTATTTTACCATAGCCAATATTCTCAGAACCTTTGCATCATCCCAAACAGAAACTCTGCACCCATTAAACCACTCTCCATTCCAATCTCCCCCAGCCCCTGGGATCCTCTATTCTACTTTCTGTCTCTATGAATTTGCCTATTCTGGATACCTCCTATCTAAAGACATATCTACTCTAGTCCTGTGCTCATTTTTCAGTTGGGTTGTTTTGTTGGTTTTGAGTTGTAGAAGATCTTTATGTATTCCGGGCATTAATTCCTTACTAGATACATGATTTACAAATATTTCTCCCCCTCTGTGGGTTGTCTTTTTCACTCACTTGATAGTGTCATTTGATACACAACATTTTTAACTTTAACAAAGTTCAATTTTTTTATTCCAGTCTTTTGTTGCCTGTGCTTCTGGTATTATACCCAAGAAATCATTGCCAACTCCAATATCATAACGTTTTCCCCTATGTTTTCCTCTAAGCATTTTATATTTTTAAGTCTTACATTTAGGTGTTTGATTCATTTTTAGTTAATTTTTGTATATGGTCTAAAGTATGGATCCAACTTCATTCTTCTGCATTTTTATATCTGGTTTCCCCAGCATTATTTATTGAAAAGACTTCTTTCCTTATTGAATGGGCTTAGCACTTTTGCCAAATAACAATTGATCATATATGTGAAGGTTTATCCCTGAGCTCTCTTTTTTTTTATTTTATTGATTAATACGGCTGGCCTTTGCTGGTACAACATTGTATTAATTACCATAACCTTGTAGTAAGTTTTAAAATCAGAAGTCTTCCAACTTTGTTCTTTTTCAAGATTGCTTTGGCTATTGGGTTCCTTAAGATTCCATAAGAGTTTTAGAATTTTTTCCCATTTCTGTAAAAACATAATTGTGATTTTTGATAAGTATTGTATTGAATCTGTAAATCATTTTGGTAGTACTTTCATCTAAAAAAATTAAGTCTTACTATCCATGAACATGGGATGTCTTTCCATTTATTTGTCTTCTTTAATTTCATTTAGCAATGTTTTGTGGTTTCCAGTGTGTAAGTCTTCTGTCTCCTTGGTAAAATTTATTACACTTGATCTTAGCCAAAAGGTCAAGAGACGATCCTTGGTAAAATTTATTCTTAGTTATTTTATTTTTCTCTTTTCATAAAATGAAATTGTTTTCTTAATTTCCTATTCAGATTGTTCATTGTTATTTTTTAAAGATCTCATTCATTTATTTGAGAGAGAGAGAACACAAGTGGAGGAGAGGAGCAAAAGGAGAGGGAGAGGGAAATGAAGACTCCCCACTGAGCAGGGAGACCAGCAGGGCTTGATCCCAGGACCCTGAGATCATGAACTAAGGTGAAGGCGGTTGCTTAACCAACTGAGCCACCCAGGCATCCCATATTCATTGTTATTGTATAGAAAGGCAACTGATATTTGTCTGTTGATTTTGTATGCTGCAACTTTGATAAATGTGTTTATTAGCTTTAACAGTTGTTTTTGTGTGTGGAATCTTTAAGGTTTTCCACATATAGGATCTTATTATCTGAGGAGAGAGATAATTTTACACCTTCCTTTTCAATTTGGATACCTCTTATTTCTTTTTTTTTTTTTTTTTTTTTTTTTTCTTTTTTTTTTTTTTTTTTTTTTTTTTTTTTTTTTTTTTTTTTGCCTAATTGCTCTTGCTAAAACTTTCAATATTATGTTGAGTAGAAGTAACAAAAGAAGGCATCTTTGTCCTGTTCCTGATCTTAGGGGAAAAGCTCAGTCTTTCACCATTGAGTATGAGAGTAGTTATGGGTTTTTCATATTTGGTGTTTATCATGTTGGAGAAGTTTTATTTTATTACTTGCTGAGTGTTCATATGATGAAGGGATGCTGAAATTTGACATATTTTTTTTTTCTGCTTCAATTGAAAAAATCCATGTGGGTATTTTCCCTTTATTTTATTAACATGGTGTATTACACTATTTTTTGAAAGAGTTTGTATAACATTGGTATTAATGTTCCTCCAACGTTCAATAGACTCTAACAGTGAAGCCAACTGGACCTGGAATTTTCCTGGTCAAAAGTTTCTGATTACCATTTACAAAATGTTAAGTGATGTAGGTGTATTAAAGGATTTCTCCACCTTGCTATAATTAATATTTGGGGATAGATAGTTATTTTTGTGGAGGGCCATCCCATTTATTATAAGAATGAAAAATGTTTAGTAGCATTCCTGGCCTCTCCCCACTAGATATACTAACATCCACCACCACCTCCCCCCCATACTGTGACAAACAAAATATGTCTAAACATTGCCAATAGTCCTCAGGGAGAAGAAATTATCTATGGTTGAGAATGACTAATACATTAGAACTCTTTCCTTCTTTTGACAGATCTGAGATTTGTGTCTTTCAAGAAATGTGTCCATTTCCTCAAATTTATTTGTTTATAATACTAAGTTGTCTGTTCCTGTAGCCTTACTAACTATAATAATGTTCATTGCTGATATTAGCTGTGTTTCCTCTCTCTCTCTTTAATTAATTTAGTCTAATTACAGATTCATCAATTTTAATTGTTTCCAAAAATCACATTTTTATTTTATTGATTTTTCTGTACTGCTTATTCATTTTCACTGATTTCTTTTTTTTTTTTTTTTTAATTTTTTTATTGTTACGTTAATCCCCATACATTACATCATTAGTTTTAGATATAGTGTTCCATGATTCATTGTTTGTGCATAACACCCAGTGCTCCATGCAGAACGTGCCCTCCTCAATACCCATCACCAGGCTAACCCATCCTCCCAACCCCCTCCCCTCTAGAACCCTCAGTTTGTTTTTCAGAGTCCATCGTCTCTCATGGTTCTTCTCCCCCTCCGATTTCCCCCCCTTCATTCTTCCCCTCTTGCTACATTCTTCTTCTTCTTTTTTTCTTTCTTAACATATATTGCATTATTTGTTTCAGAGGTACAGATCTGAGATTCAACAGTCTTGCACAATTCACAGTGCTTACCAGAACACATACCCTCCCCAGTGTCCAACACCCAGTCACCGCATCCCTCCCACCCCACCCCCCACTCCAGCAACCCTCAGTTTGTTTCCTGAGATTAAGAATTCCTCATATCAGTGAGGTCATATGATACATGTCTTTCTCTATTTGACTTATTTCGCTCAGCATAATACCCTCCAGTTCCATCCACGTCGTTGCAAATGGCAAGATCTTATTCCTTTTGATGGCTGCATAATATTCCATCGTATATATATACCACATCTTCTTTATCCATTCATCTGTTGATGGACATCTTGGCTCTTTCCACAGTTTGGCTATTGTGGACATTGCTGCTATAAACATCGGGGTGCATGTAGCCTTTCGGGTCCCTACTTTTGTATCTTTGGGGTAAATACCCAGTAGTGCAATTGCTGGATCATATGGTAGCTCTATTTTCAACTTTTTGAGGAACCTCCATACTGTTTTCCAGAGTGGCTGCACCAGCTTGCATTCCCACCAACAGTGTAGGAGGGTTCCCCTTTCTCCGCATCCCCGCCAACATCTGTCATTTCCTGACTTGTTGATTTTAGCCATTCTGACTGGTGTGAGGTGGTATCTCATTGAGGTTTTGATTTGGATTTCCCTGATGCCGAGCGATATTGAACACTTTTTCATGTGTCTGTTGGCCATTTGGATGTCTTCTTTGGAAAAATGTCTGTTCATGTCTTCTGCCCATTTCTTGATTGGATTCTTTGTTCTTTGGGTGTTGAGTTTGATGAGTTGTTTATAGATTTTGGATACTAGCCCTTTATCTGATATGTCATTTGCAAATATCTTCTCCCATTCTGTCAGTTGTCTTTTGGTTTTGTTGACTGTTTCCTTTGCTTTGCAAAAGCTTTTTATCTTGATGAAGTCCCAATAGTTCATTTTTGCCCTTGCTTCCCTTGCCTTTGGCGATGTTTCTAGGAAGAAGTTGCTGCGGCTGAGGTCGAAGAGGTTGCTGCCTGTGTTCTCCTTTAGGATTTGGATGGACTCCTATCTCACATTGAGGTCTTTCAACCATTTGGAGTCTATTTTTGTGTGTGGTGTAAGGAAATGGTCCAGTTTCATTCTTCTGCATGTGGCTGTCCAATTTTCCCAACACCATTTGTTGAAGAGACTGTCTTTTTTCCATTGGACATTCTTTCCTGCTTTGTCAAAGATTTATTTTCACTGATTTCTGATCATACCTTCACTATTTCCCTCCTATTAACTTTGGCTTTAATTTTCTTTTCATTTTAAATGTCTTTAAAAAAGTCTTAACATGGAATCTTAGATTGTTGACTTTTAAAATTGTTTTTAAATATAAGCATACATTCCTCTCTAATCACTACTTTAGTTGCAACCTTCAAACACTCAAATTTAATACATTGTGTTTTACTAATTTCTCTTTTGATTTATTCTTTCATCCATGGGATATTTACAACTCCTTAATTTTTAATTTTGAGTATTTTCCAGATATTTTTCACTGTTTGTTTATAATTTAATTACACTGTGGTCAGTGAACATGTATGACTACAGTCCTTTCCATTTATTGGGTCTCATTATATAGCCCAGCATGCAGTCTATCTTGACTAATGTTTCTTTTTTCTTTTTGTTTTAAAAGATTTTATTTATTTATTAGAGAGAGAGATCACAAGCAGGGGGGAGAGGGAGAGGAAGAAGCAGACTCCCACTGAGCAGGGAGCCCGACACAGGGCTCGGAGCTGAAGGCAGACACTTAACCAACTGAGCCACCCAGGCTCCCCTTGACTAATGTTTCAAGTATACTTGAATATAGTGCATATTATGTAGTGTCAAACA
Organism: Phoca vitulina; assembly: GCF_004348235.1. Taxonomy (NCBI): domain Eukaryota; kingdom Metazoa; phylum Chordata; class Mammalia; order Carnivora; family Phocidae; genus Phoca; species Phoca vitulina. The sequence continues at coordinate 41,295,646 of NW_022589725.1, forward strand.
TGTTATTCTATAAGGATTACTGAGATTAATTGATTGATAGCAATGCACAGATATTGTACATCTTTATTGTTTTTGTCTACCTCTTGCCTTTTACTGTGAGGGGAGTATTAAAATCTCCAGCTATAATTCTGTATTTGTCTCCTTTCTCACTTAAGAATTTTTGCTTTTTGCTTTCTGTATCGCTTTTTCTTACAACTCCCCCATTATTTATTTGTTTGTTTGTTTGTTTGTTTTGTTAAGAACATTTACGTTTTACTGTCTTAGCAAATTTCATTTACACAATGCAGTGTTATCAGCTATAGTCAAAATACACATTAGATCCTCAGACCTTATTTATCTTATACCTGAAAGATTGCACCCTTTTCCAGCTTCTGCCTTTTCCCCCCTACTTCCAGCCCCTGGCAACCACTTTTGTACTCTCTGTTTCTATGATTTTAATTTTTTTTTTTTCTTTTGTAGATCCTACTTGTATGTAATACCAGGTAGTATTTGTCTTTCTCTGTCTGGCTTATTTCACTTAGCATTATGCCTTCAAGTTCACTCTTGTAACAAATAACACGATTTTCTTCTTTTTGAAGACTGAATAATATTCCATTATATAAAACCATATTTTCTCTGTCCATTCATCCATTCACAAACACTGAGATTGTATCCGTACCTTGGCTATTGTGAATAATGCTGCAATGAACATGAGAGTACAGATATCACTTCAAGACTGTAGCTTTGTTTCCTTTGGCTATATACCCAGAAGTGAGATTGCCAGATCACACGGTAGTTCTATATTTAATTTCTTGAGAATATTCCATGCTGTTTCTCATACTGGCTGTACCTGTTTACTAACAGTGTATCACATCTCTCTTTTCTACACCTCCTGGCCAACACTTGTTATCTGTTGTTTATTTGATAAAAGCCATCCTACCAGGTGTGAAATGATGTCCGGTTGTGATTGTGATTTGCACTTCCTTGACAATCAGTAATATTGAACATCTTTCCATGTACCTGTTGGCCATTTCTATGTCTTCTTTAGAAAAATGTCTGTTCAGGTTATTTACTCATTTTGAATTTGGTTATTCTTATTCTTATTCTTATTTGCTATTGAATTATATTAATTCCTTGAATAGTTTGGACAGTAACCACTTATGAGATGTGTGGTTTGTCATTTTTTTTTTTTTCCCATGGCCATAAGTTGTCTTTTCACTTTGTTGATGGTTTCCTTTTCTGGAAAGAAACATTTTAGTTTGATGTAGTCCTACTTGTTTATTTTGGCTTTTAGCATCAAATATAAAGATCCCTGCCAAGACCAATGTGAAGAGCTTACCCTCTGTGTTTTTTCTAGGAGTTTTAAAGTTACAGGTCTTACTTTCAAGACTAATCCATTTTGAGTCCAATTACACACATTTAGACCATGCTGAATGAATATATATTTACCAATGTGCCTTGAGAACTTTGTGCTCTAGTACATATAGCTCTACCTCCATTCTTTTATATGATAGATGGTGTTAAGTAATATTTTAGTACCTTAAGTGACATAAAAACTTTTCCCTGTTGATGGATATTTCTGATTTTTTCCCTTTCCCAAAGAAAACATTAAGAATAAATACTGTGTATTGCTGTACATATATGTTATTGATATTACATAATACATAGTATTGGTTATTTGAAAGATATGTACACTTAAAATTTTTAGCAGTAGAATCTGCACTTTAAAAATGCTTCAACACATTAAATTTCCAAAAAATGTATGAAAATATCCATTTTATCACACTACCATCAATACATGATAAGATTAATTTTCAATTGGTTTTATGAGTTGGTTGAAAAACAGGATCTTGTTAATATTTAAGTTTACATGTCCTAGCTACAAATAAATTTGAAATTATATTTATATTGACTCCCTAAATTGTATGCTTATACCCCCTGTCCATTTTTCAGGCTTTGTTTTTTCTTTTGGATTAATAAATGCCTGGTATATATTTTGATTTTTTATTATTGGACTGTTTATACTTTGCAAATACTTTTCTTAAGACTGTCACTTATTTTTTAGACTTTAATTATTATATCTTTTCCTATACAGAAGTTTCTTCTTTACTATTTATGTAGTCAACCTAAGGAGGTAGTATAGACTAATGACTATGAAAAAAGTTCTAGATCAGACTAGCTGCATTCAAGTCCTGGGGTCCTCAAAAAGGTGAGGAAGTATTAGTAAATAGTACCAGAGAAAATTGTTCCCATTGGTGTGGGAGTAGGTATTCTTCAGCAAGACATAAAACTAAGATGCTATAAAAAATAATAGTAAGAAGTGAAATTGTCACTATATTTTGGATGCATTACAAGTATCAATTAACTTAAACCTCAGCAAAACTCTGAGGTATGCTAAGACCTCCATTTCACAGATCAGCCTTTATTCTAATGCTTCATAGCTTTCCTTAAAAGTTAATTTTTATATGGTCTAATGTAAATGTTTTTATCCAAAAGATAGCCAAAGTTCCCAACAGCATTTATTATAGTCCTTCATTTTCCCCTATTAATTTGAGTGCCCTTTTATCATAGTTGGATCAATTTTAATATGTCTATAATGTTGCATTGACTTTGTATTTCTTTTCATACCAATACCCCACTAGTTTAATTACTCTGGCTTTATAATATATTTTTAATCTATTGGAACTAGTCCAGTATCTTTGTTATTTCCTAGTTTTTAAACAATTTCCATGAATTTTCTTTCCAGATGAAAGTTAGAATATGCTTATCAGTTGCATTAAAATATTTCTGTTAGAATTTTTATTTGGATTGGCTGAATTTATCGATTATCTCGAGAACTGAAACCTTTTTAATTTTAAATCTTTGTTTTCTAATAAGGTAGGTCTCTGAATTACTTTATTTATAATATCCTTTCAAATAACATGTAGACTGCTTTAGACACCTTTAGAGTATTTCGAATTAAGTTTATCTACAGGTATTTTGTAGTTTGTGTTGCCCCAGTAAGTCAGATCTTTATACATAAATTTTTTATTTCATTATTCCTGGAAAAATCGAATTTTTAATGTTGAATTCTATAGGGACTCCTCACTATTCTCCTTTATTGTAATAGATTTTTAGTGGTTCCTCTTAGAGTTTTTACTTTTTTAGATTAGCCTGTCATATGGTCCAAAATACAGTTTGTCTCTCTCATTGAAATTTTCATATCATGGTTTTTCTTTTTCTTAGCATTCTGCATTGGCCAGGACATCCACTATAATTTTGACTAGTATTGGTGACAATAACATCCTTATGTTTCTCTTTTTTTATTTAAAAATATTTTTAACTTTATGTATGATTTTGGTGAATATTTTTATGGCTATTTTATTTGAATTAAGTATGTTTTCTATTTCTACTATGCTAAGTGTGCTCATTTTGGAAGGAAATCAAACTAAATCACTTCCCTTCAGGTATTTATTAATATTATTTATTTTATCTTTTAACCTGTGATGTCCTGTAAAAAAAAAATCTCTAACTTGAATTTCTTTTGTATTTCTAGCATAAGATTATGCATTCTTTTTTTTTATGTTATGTTAATCACCATACATTACATCATCAGTTTTTGATGTAGTGTTCCATGATTCATTGTTTGCGTATAACACCCAGTGCTCCATTCAATATGTGCCCTCTTTAATACCCATCACCAGGCTAACCCATCCCTCTACCCCTTCCCCTCTAGAACCCTCAGTTTGTTTCTCAGAGTCCATAGTCTCTCATGGTTTGCCTCCCCCTCCGATTTCCCCACCTTCATTTTTCCCTACCTACTCTCTTCTTCTTCTTCTTTTTTAACATATAATGTATTATTTGTTTAAGAGGTACAGATCTGTGATTCAACAGTCTTACACAATTCACAGCGCTCACCTTAGCACATACCCTCCCTAATGTCTATCACCCAGCCATCCCATCCCTCCCACCCCCCACCACTCCAGCAACCCTCAGTTTGTTTCCTGAGATTAAGAATTCCTCATATCAGTGAGGTCATATGATACACGTCTTTCTCTGATTGACTTATTTCGCTCAGCATAATACCCTCCAGTTCCATCCACGTCGTTGCAGATGGCAAGATTTCATTCCTTTTGATGGCTGCATAATATACAAAACCATATGTTTAATTTTGCAATTATTTATCACACTACTTATATTAGGTGTTAATCTTGATTAGACAAAATAGTAACCATATCTGAGAAAATAAACAGACAATGATAGGGCAAAATAATTTTTAAATTTTATCTTTTTTTATTTTTCTGATTTATTTTCTATGACTTTAGTTTCTGCTTTTTATGCTATTTTTGCATGAATAACAACCTAGGCAAATGTGCTGACATATCTAACATTGGTTTTTAAGAGCTGTATTCAGGTATCATTAGACAATAGTTCTGCAGTGTTGCTAACTGAAGTGAAATATTTTTTTTTCTTTTAAAAACAAGATTTCAGGGGCACCTGGGTGGCTCAGTCATTAAGCGTCTGGGATCGAGCCCCGCATCAGGCTCCCTGCTTTGCAAGAAGTCTGCTTCTCCCTCTCCCACTCCCCCGTTTGTGTTCCCTCTCTCACTGTGTCTCTCTCTGTTAAATTAATAAATAAAATATTTAAAAACAAAACAAAAAACAAAATTTCAAGACGTTTCTGATCTTATTTAGGGTAAAAAAAGAAAAAGAAAGAAAGAAAGGGTGGATACAAGGCTGGATAGCGTACAGTAACAACCAGGAAACTGGAGGTAACTTTGCTCTTGGGCACCTACAGGCTATTTTAAGGCTTCCCTTCTTCTGTACAACTGGAAGAGTCTGAAGGGCATTAGATGTGGAGGGAAATGATTGGTTGGTTTCCAGGCGGTACCAAGTGGTAAATGGACTCAGCCTCTCCAACGTCTCTATGGCTAGCTCCCTGTATTAAATTCCCTCTTGCAAACTGCCTGGGATGGATCCTGAGCCTGCCGATACAGTAGGGAATATTTACTCAGTGTTGTCTACCTCCCGGGCAATTTCTTAAGTGTTTTGCATAATATTATTTCAACTTCCTCCAAACCTTATAGATTAGTATCTATTCACGTCCACATATCACAGATGTGGAAACTCGGGCACCCCAAAGCGAAATAACTCAGGCCACATAGCCATAAGATCTGTACATTCATTTGGATTTCTAGCATCATTATAATTTTTTCCATGATGTTTTGATCTTCTTCTAATATTTTATTAGTACTGCTTTATTTTATCTCAAATTCTATCAGAAGTCGACAGAGTTAAAATATGTAATGTGTAAACATTTCAAATTAAATGAGGTGGATATTTAAACATCCTGTATTGATATATGATTTATAGGGTTTCTCTATTTTCCCTCCATTCTCCTAACTGGGTTGGAATAATAATATTATAGGGATGCAATGACGTTGTGGTGAATACGAGTATCCCTGCCTCTTTATTTAAATGAGATATTTAAATATCTTAAGTATGTTTCAGTGTAAAATAAAGCACCTTTGGTAAAACATTTTCTCTCAGAAATATTTCAATAAATTCAAGGATCTCAAAAACAATGAGCTGTCCATGTGTTTACTACTATTTAATTTACATGTATTTAGAATGTGGGTACTTAAGATAGGTTGCTGTCCGATTCAGTGTTCCCATAAAAGGGGCATTCTCTTTTAGCGGCTATATTGTGCAGGCACATTCCACTGGCTATATATAACATGAGATATAAGTGTAACGGCCCCAAGCTTCTAAATATTATTTAAATGAAGACTTTTGATCTCTACTATTGAAATAAAATCTATTTCTATTAACTTTATCCAGAGAGAAAAAAATTTCAAAACACCCAACAATATGGTATTCAAAATATAGAACTTCTAGTTAAATGCAGATTAATTTTTTAACAAGAATTCCTATGCAGGAGGCAGATAGTTCCCACATCCCATTGTGATTGACAAGCCTGACATATGGAATAGTTCACAAATTCCCAGGTGACTGACAGATGGAGAATAGAAAGGCAGATAAAGTTGCCTAGAGAGCTGAGGATGATTTCATATTCAGCGGTTTTGATCAAAAGGATTCCAGATCTCACACTAAATTTAGCACCGCTGGCAATTAGTGCATGATTTATTCAATCCTTTCATTTGCTGGTTGACAAATGGAAAACAAGCACAAAATTAAAAATAAGTTTATTTCCAGCATTTCGGATATTTAAAATGTGTGTGTCTTTGTTTGCACATAAATTAACATGAGATGAATTTATAGTGAGATTAAATCTGAACTGGAGACGCAAGCAATAAATAAGAGCTTTCTTATGTATCGTACGGGCAGAACAGGTGTTTGAATTAAGAAACACTAATATGTTTAGCAGCACGGTTCCACCTTTAGCATTAGGGAGTTGATGCTTTCCTAAATTTAGAATAATCTTTCCACAATTTAGAGTTCTTTCATAAGCTTCCAACATAGGTGACCATCTGTATGACAATATTAATGCTTTTCAGGGTAGTAAAAAAAAAAAAAAAAACCTAAAAACAACTCCCTGTTTCCAGCTTTTGCGCATTACAGTGAGTGACGGCAGGGCTAGAGGCTCCTCTCCCCGGTTTCTTCCTCCTCAATATCTGTGGTGAAAGGCAGCAGACACCCAAATCTGTCCCCCCTCATGCATTTAAAAATGGAGTTATGAGATCACAACCTTTTTTGCGCTATCCTTCAAGCTAGACCGTGTGAAGCTCTGCTTCCAATTTCTCTTCCTATTTCATGAAACAACAATGAGATGAACGAGATGTGCTGATGTCAACCTTCTGTTGTGTTACTTAGAGTCAGAACATGACAATATCACATCCTCAATTGGAGGAGAACATAACTGTAAATAGCCCTTCCTAGAGATTCAGAGAGGCAGGGATATTTTTAAGTGCACTGACTGAAGGTGTAGAAAATGAATTGAGCAAAATCCCCATACTTTCAGTGGTTAAAAAAAAAAAAAAAATCATATCTGAAAGACCCTGTGATTTCGGGGTAGGTGTGTCTGTCTATTTCCTCAGAAATCCTCTTGGCACCGTCTCATCTAGCTGCTTAGAAAGATGAATGAATTGCTCGAAATACTGCGGAAGCTGGAAAGATGTCTCAGAGTGGAAAGTACCTTATCACTCTTAATGGAGCAGAAGTGGCCCAGTGCGGTGGCCTGACATCAAAAGCAAACTGGGGCCACCGTTTATGAGGACAGCAGAGCACCTGAGACATGGGGATGGTGGGGGCAGATGTTTGGGATACTTATAGGTTTTCTTATATGATTTGTATTCCATGTCTGACATTCAACTTTATTTGTATTCATTATTCACAGTGGGAACTAGAATGGTTTTTAAAATAGCATAAAATCCACTTAAATTATAATGGAAAGAATCGTGTGCAATGTGATGCTTTAATTACTGTTAAGCTAACCTTGGGATATGGGAAATGTCAATTTTCATTGGCCACATGAAGGCTGAGCCCAGGTTTTAGCCCCCAGATATGTGCAGTCGGTGGAGATGCAGCTCATGGGCACAGCCCTGCCCAAGGAGCCCCCACAGTGCTTCAAATCTGCCTTCTCTGCCTTCCCACACACCCTGGGGCACCATCACCTTTTTATGACTGTTTTCTTCCTCCCGGCTTCTCAGCAGCAGCCCAAAGACATTTCCCAGGCAAATGGCTTCAGGTCGGTCACACTGCTTTTTTGTTTTTCATAGACCCTCTCTGGGTAGCATGTCTTGGGTTTTCCACCCACCAAGACAAGGAAAGGGGAATCTGAAACTGGTTGGTATAGATCTTAAGACTCCTCTCTGCGCAACCATTATCCCATTCCTCCTTGAAACTGGTAGCCCAAATGCTGTGCTCTCTCCCCTGGCTTGTGTCTTCCACGTCTAGAAATTACTGTATCTGCAAACAAGCATCATCAGTTTTGAACTTCCAGACCCTTGGAAACCTGAGAACGCCTCCCACAGTAAAAAGCAGTCAGTGTGATGGTTTACCGAAGACCTTGTCACCACTCTTCCAAGGGCTGCCGAGGGGGTTAGGTATATGGTATGAATACAATCAGACCCTAAGTTCTTCCTGACAAAAAGAAGGAGATTTGGAATTTTAATTTATACCATCTATGTGCAAATTTAAGCCATATATTAACTGAGAGAAACAGAGACCAGAATTTTTAAAGTCATATTCTTGTTAAAGAGTACAGAGATTCACTCTCTATGTTGCAGTCTGGAGGCAAGTTATGGCATATATATATATATATATATATATATATATATATATATATATTCATATAGACATTTTTATTTTGGTTTACTTTTCCCAAAAATATACTTCCTGGGAATAATAAGTGTATAATAATGTGAAGGTGACTACACTTTAAATTTTTTTTATTTGTTTATTCATGAGAGACAGAGAGAGAGAGAGGCAGAGGGAGAAGCAGGCTCCCAAGGAGTAGGGAGCCCAATGCGGAACTTGATCCCAGGACTCTGGGATCATGACCTGAGCCGAAGGCATATGAAAGGTGACTACACTTTAAAATGGAGTTTGCCTTTCCTTCAGCCCACCATACATTTTTCCTAATTACTGTACTGAACTAGACAAAATTGCCATCAGTCAATTGTGTTTAAACTGTAAAAATCTCAATCTCGTATTGTTTAATTTAATGAAATCACAGCGCTAGGTGGGAGGAAGATGGTGACACTCCAACTTCACTTTGAGGGAGAAAAGAGAGAGGGGAGTTCTTTCTTCTAATACCTTGTTTGTCATGGATAGAGTTATAAAAAGAATCTATCCCAACTGACTCACAAGACCTTGGTTTTACTCTTGCATACTTCCTTATCATGCTAAACACGAGCACCAAATTTAAATGTTGCTTTAATATCATCTGTATGGACTGTGATAATATGATACAATAAAAGAAAGAAAGGGAAAAAAGTAACACTGGATGAGTCCTATGTGCCAGACACTCAGCTTGGGTTTGTAACAAAGCATTGTCTTCTTTTGAATTTTCTATAGTTCCCTGAAAGAAATTTTATTTAAAAAAAATCTGAAGTGTACGATTAAAACTCAACATTTGTCTAAATCTGTGCCATCCAATATGGTAGCCACTTGCCACATGTGGTTATTTGCATTTTGATTTTAACTAATTAACTAAATAAATTAAAACTTAACTCTACCACTCACGCAAGAAACATTTCAAGTGCTCAGGAGTCACATGTGGCTAGTGGCTACTCTTAGAGCAGATAGTGAAAATATTCATGCTCCTAGAGAGTCCTGTTGGACAATGCTGGGCTGAACTCAATCTTTCAAAGCATGTGTTGGTCAACATAGCTTTCAAAACTCCATTAAACCACTGGCAAGCTGATGATTCATGTCTATTTTCTTTTTTTTTTTTTTTTTTTTTTTTTTTAAAGATTTTATTTATTTATTTGAGAGAGAGAGAAAGCACATGAGAGGGGGGAGGGTAAGAGGGAGAAGCAGACTCTCTGCCGAGCAGGGAGCCCGATGCGGGACTCGATCCAGGGACTCCAGGATCATGACCTGAGCCGAAAGCAGCCGCTCAACCAACTGAGCCACCCAGGCGCCCCGATTCATGTCTATTTTCAATCCTTCATCACTTTTAGAGACTACCCACTAACATGACATGTTTCAAACAATGTTACTTACAGAAGAATAAGTGATAGCTTATTCCTTCAAGGTACGTTAATATGAACTATTTAATAAATAGAGAACACCTTCAAAAAGACATCTTACTTTATTTTTCATATTTGTGAATTGGGCACTTCTCATACTATGTTTTTTTCTAACTTTACTAAGACTTGTGTATCTGTGTGTGTGTGTGTATATACTCAGCATTTGTATACTCTGTGTATATATATATATTCTATTTTTAAAGTGGATCATGAATAATCTGTTCCTCTTATAAAAAAAGGAAAAAGGAAACCTTCTTAAATAGAAGAAAATCATAAAGCACTAATTTATTTTTTTCAAATATAAAAATGGCTCATCAGTTATGTATTTAAAGTATGGAAAGTCTATTAATTTCATGAAAATTGGGGTGTTGCTATATTTGGATTCCTATGGTACATGCCTAGAAGAGTGTAATGCATCAAAACATCACATATCAAAGGAAACAATCAACTAAACTAAAAAGCAACCTATGGAATAGCAAACCTATTTGCAAATGACATATCTGATAAAGGGTTAGTATCAAAAATCTATAAAGAATTTATCAAACTCAACACCCAAAAAATAAATAATCCAGTTAAGAAATGGGCAGAAGACATAAATAGACATTTTCCCAAAAAAGACATCCAGATGGCTAACAGACCATGGAAAGATGCTCACCATCACTCATCATCAGGGAAATACAAATTACAACCACAATGAGATATCACCTCACACCTGTCAGAATGGCTAAAATTAATAACAGAGGAAACAACAGATGTTGGTGAGGATGCAGAGAAAGGGGGAACACTCTTACGCTGTTGGTGGGAATGCAAACTGGTGCAACCACTCTGGAAAACAGTATGGAGTTTCCTCAAAAAGTTAAAAATAGAACTACCCTATGATCCAGCAATCACACTACTAGGTATTTCCCTAAGGATACAAACATACTGATTCCAAGGGGCACATGCACCCCGATGTTTATAGCAGCATTATCATCAATAGCCAAATTATGGAAAGAACCTAAATGCCCATTGGCTGATGAATGGATAAAGAAGATGTGGTGTGTGTGTGTGTGTGTGTGTGTGTGTGTGCGCGCGCGCAATGGAATATTACTCAGCCATCAAGAAGAATGAAATCTTGCCATTTCCAATGATGTGGATGGAGCTAGAGAGTATTATGTAAGTGAAATAGGTCAGAGAAAGACAAATACCATATAATCACTCATCTGTGGAATTTAAGAAACAAAACAGATGAACATAGGGTAAGGAAGGAAAAAAAAGAGAAAAAGGGTGGCAAACCATAAGAGACTCTTAAATATAGAGAACAAAGTGGAGGGTTGCCGGAGGGGAGGTGGGTTAAATGGGTGATGGGCATTAAGGAGGGCACTTGTTATGATGAGCACTGGGTATTATATGTATGTGATGAATCACTAAATTCTACTCCTGAAATCAATATTATACTATATGTTAACAAACTACATTGTACATAAAAAAAACTAATACAAAAAAATAAAACAGTATAAAAAATCCCCCCAAAATAAAACAGAAAGAAGACAACTTATGATGAATTCTTAACAATAATTATATTTCTTGCTCCATATGACACAAACATTCTCATTTGGGGCAGTTCTGGTCCATGAAGTTTTTATCCCCTTATAACTCTTTATGCCAACTCATTAAAGCTAGAGTATAACTTCTAGTTCACATCACCCACCTAGTGCCCTTGCCTTAAATATTAAGCTCATTATTTCCTTCTTTGACTTTATTCTTATCTTGTATTCCTATGCTAATTAATATGGTGTTCTTGTTTCCTTTCTAATATTTTATCTCCTGTTCAGTTCCTATTTTTTTGTTCCTATAACACAGAGAGATCTCTTACACTAAAATTTCAAACGCAGAATCAGACATAATATCAATTGAGTGCATACACAAGAGTTTATAGGACATATTCATTGCCCCTGAGGATCTTAAAGAATGATTTTCTTTGAATAATGTCCAAATAACAACATATACTCGCATCAAAAGTAATCTTTTCTGGATGGAAAAGAAAAGCAAATATTTTTAGAGTGGTATGGAAGCACAAAACTGTTCAGAAACAAAAATTAAAATGGTATGTCATCAAACAGGTGATAGTTAAAAAGTGAAAAATTGGAAGATTTTTTTAAACTTGAAAGATTTTAATAGTCTCTGCCTTCTAATAAATATTTTGTATATATCTCTCTGTAAATATAATAATTAATATTCTGGTGTGAGACCTATCAAAGAAATAAATAAGGTGACATATCTTGCTTAGTTCAGAATAAATCATTGTCATTGTTCATTAGGGATGTGCTCTTTGTGGTCTTCTGACTGAGTACCTGGGATAGAATCAGTCCAGCAACATTATTGTTGAATGAATGACAGGGATATCAGACCGAGGACTGTCACAGGATGGAATCGTTTACTGGTAGTCTGGGTACACCAAGAGTTGAGGATTGTGGCCAGTTCCTCACTCACTAAAAATACTAACAAAAATGATTTAACCACTATTTAGCCTTTATAAGTATACATTCATTGCTACAAGTCCTATGTCTATGCAGACATTATTGACAATGATATTCCAACAAAATTCTCAACCTGTCTCCTTGGCACCCTCTAAACAAATGTCCATGTCTCTACTGCAATACCCACCAGACTTTAACCACATTGCTTCTTCTTCCCTCTTTATCTGATGAACACCCTCTTTGCCACTCTGTCTTCTCATCTCAATCTGCTATCCAGCATCTTTCTCATTGTCTCCCACTATCTGATGCAAAGCTGAAAACCAACATACATAATGCTTCAGCAATCTCAGTTGGAAAACTCTTACCAAGATGATGCCTGATGGAAGGTGTGACAAACCCTGTTTTCTGATCAGCCTAAGTTTTCGTACTGCAACTAATACAACTTTTTCAATTCCCAATCATATTGAACACAGGGAAAGTTATCTGATGCATAAACAGTAAGTATTACTAAATTGAACAAGGATATGAGAGGTTTCTTTCTCTCTTTTTGCCCCTTGTTTTAAGATTATTTTATTTCTTTTTTTGGAAGAGGTTGGTCTTCCTGGGCATATTCTGTAACTGTAGAAATCTTTTTCATAAATTGGGAGGACACCCACCAAGGTTTTCAAGTACATTTACCATTCTGTTAGGCCTGCCAAATTATATATTTCCCTTCCAGTGAATTCTAAATATCACTGTTACTATACTTCTTTTGTATGTTGGTGAAATTGCCAAAAGAAGATTTAAGTAAGTTATCACATGCCTGTTACCCAAAAGTACTGTCTCCAGAGTTATGTTTTGTTTTTTTTCCAAACACAAGTAAATATCATCATTAAAAAGCATTTATTATCTCATTTGTAGGGTACTGTGCTACATAACATGGAAAGCAACAGTTATAAGTGTTTAGTGAAGATCAGGCTTACAATTAAAACAGGCAATATTTGTGTGTATATATAGAAACAGAACACAAAGGGTAAATCAAAATAGGACCAAGTTATGTATGGTTGCACCCACATAAAGAGAGAGAGAGAGAATTTTAACCATTCATGCATTCATAAGGCAAAAACCTTTTATTTTTTTTTTTAAAGATTTTTATTTATTTATTTATTTGAGAGAGAGAGAATGAGAGAGAGCGAGTACATGAGAGGGGGGAGGGTCAGAGGGAGAAGCAGACTCCCTGCCGAGCAGGGAGCCCGATGCGGGACTCGATCCAGGGACTCCAGGATCATGACCTGAGCCGAAGGCAGTCACTTAACCAACTGAGCCACCCAGGCGCCCAAGGCAAAAACCTTTTAAAAATGTAAAATTAAGACATGAAAACATGTAGGCAACACCATTAGGATGGTTTATAGAAAAGCTATTGCTCTATTCTTATGAGATATCTTCAAGCAACAAACTTGAATTTCAGGAACTGTCTGAATTCTAGATAAAACTATGGCAAAATAAAGGGGGGCAGAGAGGATTTCAGATATATTTCATTAGTTAAGAGAAAGCTCAGATAGTGACATGCGGTGAATCTTTATGACCATCCTCCCCATCCCATTTTATTGCTATTTGGTGCTTGTGATTCACACACATCTTTAGAAGGCATATGTTGTAAGTCTATCTATACAAAAATCTGTACTAAGAAGTGGGTGAACAGGAAAGAAATTATATTAGTTAGTAAAATAGATGTCACATCTTTCCCATCTTTGAGACAATGCAAGGGACTAAGGTCAAAAATAAAATCTGACATGAAAAAATGCATCCAGAGTTTAGATGTAATACAGGAAAGCATTAAGATGTATAAACAAATAAAAGAAACCTGAAAGAATGTGGAAATGTGCACAATTTGACATAGAAAATGTTTTTTAAACATAGGAAATAGAACCAAATCAATGATAAGATTAGCTAAGAGGTCCGTGCTGTAATATTCAAAATGAGTAAAAATTTTGGAAAGTTAGGATGATTCCTGTGTCTGGATATTTTCATGGGAGCCAAGGTGAGAAATTCCACAACTGTCATGTATTGTTATACTTGCCAACCCTCTTTGTTCCATTAAATGAAAAAGGAATATAGCAGTTGGTATCAGAAAACACACAATTGGTACAGAACTCTCAAAAAAGACCAACAGAAATTTTTAAAGATAACTCTCACAGGAAGTTGGAGTAAATTTAACTTTCACCATTCCTCATACCTGGACATAAAACACAAAACAAACATAAGATGCCAACAGGTAGTGAGAAGAAGGAAGAAAGGCTGGGACTCTAGTGTCTCAGGAATGACACAGGAGTGGGTTCCTTGGGTTTTCTTTATGCCTTTTATACCTCCAATTATATTCTGGAGAAACTGGCAGCCTGTAAAGGTGCAGATGAAGGGTATAGTCAAAAAGAGCCCCAAGGCAAGTCTATTCTCTATAAACAAAGCACCAGGAAAAAGATGCCTTAACAAGACAGAACACTTAGAATCTAGAAAACATACTTCTAAATATCCATGGGTCAAAGTAAAAAGTCTTAAAGGAAATTTTAAAAGTGCATTGAACAGAACAAAAATAAAAATACAACAAATTAAAATGGGGGGATATAGTTAAAGCAGTGCTAAGAGAGAAATTTATAACATTGAACATTAACATTAGAAAAAAAGTTTTATAGCAAAATCTAAGACCTCACCTCAAGAAACTAGAAGAATAAGACCACAAAGCACATAAAGCTAGCAAAAGAAAGGAAATAATAAGGATAACAGCAAAAAATCAATGAAATTAAAAACAGGAAAATACTGAAAAGTCAATGAAATATAAAGCTCATATTTTAAAATAAATCAGGAAACTAAACTTTAGCTAGACTGACTAAAAAAAAGAAAAGAAAAGAGAGAAGACACAAATTAACAACAGGAATGGAACAGGGGATATCATTACAGACCCTGCAGAAATCCAAATGTTGAGATGGAACACTACCAACATCTTCACACACATAAATTTGACAACTTAGAAGATTTGGATCAATTCCTCAAAAACCACAAATGACACACAATCACCCAATAAAAAAAAATATAATTTGAATAGCCCTATAACTATTAGGACAACTTAACTCATAATTTTTTTTTTTTTAAGATTTTATTTATTTATTTGACAGAGAGAGAGACACAGCGAGAGAGGGAACACAAGCAGGGGGAGTGGGAGAGGGAGAAGCAGGCTTCCCGCGGACCAGGGAGCCCGATGCGGGGCTCGATCCCAGGACCTGGAATCATGACCTGAGCCGAAAGCAGACGCTTAACAACTGAGCCACCCAGGCGCCCCAACTTAACTCATAATTTAAAACAACAACAACAACAACAACTCCAGATCCAGATGGTTTAATTGGATAATTCTATCAAGCATTTAAAGAAGATGCAGGACCAATTTTACACAATTTATTCCAGAAAACACTTCCCAACTCATTATTTGAAGCCTAGTATGATGGTGATATCGAAGTCAGACAATACCAAAATTGAAAACTACAGACTACGCTTAATATAGAGACATAAATTGCTAAAATATTAGCATAGATATACAGATATATACACATACACACACCATGATCAAATGATATTTGTTCCATGGATGCAAGGCTGGTGCACATTTAAAAGTCAGTCAATATAGTTCATAATAGTATCAGCCTAAAGAAAAAAAAATCAAATGATAATGTAATTTAATAGAGGAAGAGAATTTGATAAGATTCAACATATATTTATGATAAAAACCCTCAGAACACTGAGAATAGAGGGGAATTTGTTCATTTGATTAAAAAAAAATACCATAAAAACTATAACTAACTCTATATCTAATGCTGAAAGAATAAATGCTTTCCCTCTAATCAGGAACAAGGCAAGACTGTCCTCTTCTACTGGTTGTTCAACATAGTGCTGGAAGTTCTAGCCAGCACAAGGCAAGAGGAAATATAGTACATAAAACACAAAGAAAGAAATATAACTGCCCCTATTGGCAAATAATATGATGATTTCCACAGAATTCTTTGCAATCATCCAAAAAATTAAAATACATAGATGTAAATCTAACATACAGGAGTTGAATACTGAAAAAAACAAAACACTGAGGGAAAAAAAATCAAAGAGAAAAAATAAATGGAGAGGCCTAATATGTTCATGGATTTGGAACTTAGTAAAGTTGTCAATTCTCCTCCCTACCCCCCAAGAAAAGTTTAATGCAATTCTCTTCCAAATCCCAGCAAGATTTCTTGTAGATATAGAAAAGTTTAAACTTTCATGGAAATACAAAGGAATTAGAGTAAAGCAATTTTGAAAAAATAAAGGTAAAAGAGGAGGAATCACTCCACTGGTTAAGACTAGTAATCAATACTGTATCAAACTGGTAATCTATACATAGATGAATGCAACAGAATAGAAAATCCCAAAATAGGGGCACCTGGGTGGCTCAGTCGTTAAGCATCTGCCTTCGGCTCAGGTCATGATCCCAGGGTCCTGGGATCGAGCCCCACATCGGGCTCCCTGCTCCGTGGGGAGCCTGCTTCTCCCTCTCCCACTCTCCCTGCTTGTGTTCCCTCTCTCGCTGTGTCTCTCTCTGTCAAATAAATAAATAAAATCTTTAAAAAAAAAAAAAGAAAATCCCGAAATAGCCCAATATAGTAAGACCAACTTTTGGACAAAGATGCAAAAGCAATTCAATGAAGAAAAAACTAGTCTTCTTAACAAATGGTGTTAGGGCAATTGGATATTCATAAGCAAACAATAAACATTTTTAAGAATTGCCTAAACTTTAACCTTATATAAAATGCACAACGGAACATAGATTTAAATGTAAAATATGAAACTATAAAATGCTTTGGGAAAAAAAAAAAAAAAGGAAATCTTCAGGTTTTATGATTTGGTAATAAATTCTTAGACATGACACCAAAACCAAAATCCCCAAAAGAATGATTGGTAAGTTGGACCTTACCCTGTTAAAAAAAATAAAGGACAAGCTACAGTCTGGGAGAAAATACTTGCAAACCACATATCCAATAATGAACTCATACCTAGAATATATAAAGAACTCTCAAAACTCAATGGTCAAAAAATAAGCCATTCAATAAGAATATGAGCAAAAGACGTGAATAGATATTTCACCAAAGAGGATATAAGGATGACAAATAAGAAAAAATGCGATTAAAACCACAATGAGATATTATTATATACCTATCAGGATGTCTAAAATAAAAATAGTAACAAACAAATGTTGGGCAGGATGCTGATAGGAATTGCTGGTGACCACTCAAGATAAGTTTGCCAATTCCTTAAAAAGTAAAGATACACTTACCATACAGCCCAACATTGCACTCCTTGGCATTTGTCCCAGAGAAATGAAAACTTATTATCTACACAAAATCCTATGCGTGATTGTTCATAGCAGCTTTGTTGGTAATAGCCTCAAACTCGACAAAACCAAAAAATCTCTCGATTGGTGACTATTTAAACAAAAAGATACATTCACACCATGGAATACTATTCAATAATGAAAATGAATGAACTAGTGATACACCCAACTACTTGGATAAACTTCAAGAGCATTATGCTGAGTGAATCTCTAAAGGTCACATGTTATATAATTCCATTTATTACACATTCTCAAAATGGCAAAACTAGAGTTGAAAAACAGATTGGCATTTGTCTTTGGTTCAGGATGGTGGGGGAGGTAGGAAAGGGTGGGTGAACTATAAAGGGGTTGCTCAAGAAAGATCTCTGAGGTGATGGAACAATTCTGTATCTTTTTTTTTTTTTTTTTTTTTAAGATTTTATTTATTTGAGACAGAGAGAGAGACAGCTAGAGAGGGAATACAAGCAGGGGGAGCAGGAGAGGGAGAAGCAGGCTCCTGGCTGAGCAGGGGGCCCGATGCGGGGCTCGATCCCAGGACCCTGGGATCGTGACCTGAGCCGAAGGCAGACGCTTAACCGCTGAGCCACCCAGGTGCCCCGAACAATTCTGTATCTTGATCGTGATGGTGGTTACCTACAGCAACATGAGCATCACCCGGGGAGCTCATTAGAAATGCAAATTCTCAACCCTGCTTTAGATCTACTAAGTCAGAAACATTCCTTCATATAATCATAAACTCAAAATCACTAAACATTAATGTTCAGCATTTCAAAGTTCAGGAAAGCAAAATTGCAATTTTATCCTCGGAGTCCCAGATTTCTTTAAAACACTAAAAAGTTAAATTTAAGTTCATTCTAGATGCAAGTTGTCTGTAAATAATGTAAAATCAAAATGATAATGTTTTGCTGTCCAACTCACAGGGTATTTGTTTGATAATATAAGACAATTTCTTTGGAGGATTTGTGAAATAGCTCAAGAACTATGAATATTTTCTATCACAATTAATTGTATTTGTTAAATATCCTCAATATTATACTTACCACTTATTAGCCAACTCCCAAATGGCCGTTGGCCTCAAATACTACGTTTAACCATCACAGCAGCTTTGCAGTACAGATAATTATCTCCAGATATGGACATGTTGATTCAGAGAGGTGAGGTAAGTTGTCTGGGGGTCTGTTGTAAGTGACTGAACTCAGATTTGAACCATGCTGGAGTATTCCCAACATGACACTCTCCTTCTAATCACAAACTGGACACCATGTATATGTGATGTTTATTTTCTTAGTAAATTTCCGATCTAAAACATGTTCAAGTTTTCAGCCATTGATTGTTCAGTGACAATGAACACAGCATTAGCAAAAAGAAAAATTGTGTGTGTAATTGTACAAACATGACTGTATCACTATCCCACATGACAACATGGATTTGTACCTGGAGATAGAACTGAAAAAAAATCAGCAATTCACTTTTAGTAGAAGATTTCTTGACAAAAGCTGAATTTTATGAGTTTTCTCTGTAAAGAACAGAAATTCAGTGTAGCTGGAGAAAGTAGAAAAAAACATGCCCAGAGGTCAGAGTTGAGAAAAAAAAAATATGCCAGTAATATTTAAGCTGACTTTCTAGGAAACATCCTCAAAGAATAAGTAATTTCCTATTTTATAATTTTTAAATGTTTTAAAGATTTTATTAATACTTATTTGAGAGAGAGCTAAAGAGAGAGAGAGAGCACGAGTGGGGTGAGAGGCAGAGGGAGAAGCAGACTCTCCACCGAGCAGGGAGCCTGATGTGGGGCTCGATCCCAGGACTCCGGGATCATGACCTGAGCCACCCAGGCACCCTGGAAATTCCTATTTTTTAAAATAAAGCAATACATTTATGAAAGGAAAGGCACAAATATATTTGATTACAGTCCAATTTTTTATATCAATTGTTTTAAAATTACTTATAGCCCCCAGATGCATATAGGCCAGAGACTAAAAGAAAGTTTAGGGGAAATGGTCAAGTAGGACAGTGGCTGATCATGAGCAGAAGGTCACTGCAGGAAAGGAGAAAAATGCGCAGCATATGCATAAATTTGGTAATGAGCCCAATGTTTACGTGAATGAGTCAAATTGCAATTACCTCCTATTACATAAAGGTGATGAACCTGGTCATCACATTTCCTCTATTGGTAGGAGAAACTAAATCTATTTAAATTCCATGATCTACATTTCTTGTCTGAGAAAAATTAACTAAAACTATGATATTCTATGCCTAGTTTAGGGCCCTCCACACAGACGACTCACTATTAAATAGTGACTTCAACCATATAAGTGATCCTGGTTTGGATCCAAATACTGAATAATAAAAAAAATGCAACATTTCAAAAGGGTGCATTCTTTGCAAACGTATGATAAGAGGTGGAAGCAACCAGTGGGATAAGGTAATGGAATTCTACAAAGGCCGGATAAGAGAAATGGAAAATATTAGATGACAAATTAATGTCTACCCAAAGGTTGGGAATGTCACATACCAATAAATACGTTCAGAGTGGTTCAAGGTCAGCAGGGATAAATAAGGAGGTGCAGAAAGTAATCAGGGTCAGAGAGAAGAATATGTGAAATACAAAACACCACATATAGAAGGAACTGAGGAGATTATAGAAGGAATTCAAGTGTAAAAAATATATCACAAAAGCAAAGGTGAAAAATGAAAGGAAGATTACAGAAAAGTTTAGATAAATATCAGAACATTTTTCAAAGAACTAAGGGACAAGGGGTCAGCATCGGGGAGAGGAGAATGTTGAAAGACAGAGCGGGGTGATTTATTGACAAAATGATGTAATCTTAAGAATTAAATGTATTCTTTCATCTGTTTTGCATAAAAGATAAGAGACGAGGTGGGGCCGTGAGGGAATTTAGGTGGTCCTTGATGAAAGGAGATGTGTTTGAAAGGATGATCGAGAAATTAGAAATACAAAAGTGAAGAAGTTGCTTTATTTTCTTTTCTTTTACTGAAAGGACATCAGTAAATGTTAAATCTTAGATATCAGAGAAAACACTACAGGAAAAATCTAGGTCTACAAAGGAAACTAAATTCTCTATATTTTAACCTTTAAAGTATGCCTTAAGTTTATATTCTGTTTATGTCTCTTATACTTGAGGTGCACATTTTGAGGGAAAGAAATCTCTGTCTCTCTGTATGTATATACGTGTGTGTATATACACATTTCTATTATATACATACCCATCTTTTTCTTTCTTTCTTTCTCTTTCTTTCTTTCTTTCTTTCTTCCTTTCTTTCTCCATCTTGAGCGTAC
This sequence comes from Phoca vitulina, assembly GCF_004348235.1. Lineage (NCBI taxonomy): Eukaryota > Metazoa > Chordata > Mammalia > Carnivora > Phocidae > Phoca > Phoca vitulina. The sequence goes on from NW_022589725.1 coordinate 41,316,466, forward strand.
ATACATATATACTCACATATATGTATATGTATATATACACATATATGTGTATTATATGTGTGTATATGCATATGTGTATATATATACATGTCTGTGTGTACATATATGTGTATATATATGTATCCTTGTGTGTAATTAATATATATATTTGCATCTATAACTATGTATTTTTCTCAATACATATACATACATCAATACATATACATGTATACAGAGAAAGAAAGGGAAAAAGAATTTCAATTTGGACATAAAACCATACCTAAATTTATTAACTAGGAAACTGCTCCTCTTTACCTAAACATACTCTGAAATTTGAGTAATTTAAATAAGTAAATCTTAATAGCATCTTCTGTTCTTTTCTCAGGGAAATGTTCTGGATAGCTTATTTTGGCAATACATTTTACCTAGAAAAAATACCTGGTTGTAAGTAAGTCCATCCAGTTGTTTGAAACAAAGATGAATGTAGTCTTTTTTTTTTTTTTCCTCCTAAGTCTTAGTATTCAGAGAAAATAGAGGCAAAACAGCTGGTTCCTTCTTGGCTCCATTTTCAAGAGTTCTGTAATCATTGCCGGGACTCCAAGAAATGGGGTTGATTCCTGCAAACATCAGTCGTGTTATCACCAAAGCTATCACACTATCTTGTACCTGACTGTCAAATTGACTTACACTCCAAACTTGGCTAGGACCAGCTTCACAGGAATGTAGTGTAGATGAGCTTCATACCCAACTGTGCTGCTTGTTCCTTGCCTTGCTTCTCTGACACCTGAGTCTCATAAAGGCATCCCCTAAGTGTTCTCAGGCAAGTCAGGGGGAGGTCAATGCTCACGTGGCAACTCTTGACTAATGGAAGACACAAGCTGATGAATAAATTCTTCCTCTCTCATCCCCCACAAGTTGTTTCCAAGGTACATTTTACAAAACTCTCTAGAAGTTCAAATGAACCACCCTTGTTGGTGGTCATCCACATAATGTTCTCAAATAACATTGCACTCACAACACTGGCAGTTTTCATGCAGGAGAACACAATAGAAAGATCATGGTTAGAATTTCTCTAGATAGATGGATAGATGATAAATAAAGAGATAAATAGATAGATGGAGATGATGATAGGTAGGTAGATAGATAGATAGATAGATAGATAGATAGATGATAGATAGATAATAGATAGATAGATAATAAATAGATCTCTCTTGCTTTTGACAGTGGGAATAGAAAGTGAATTAGAGCCTTCCACCTCTTCTCTTTGAGGCCACGCTTTGATCCAGACAGACACCCTGACCAGATACAGACTGAAGCAGAATGTTCAGTGAGGGATCCTCACATGTGCTAGTGTTCAAAAAGGGCTGCCATAAAATACAGCTATCTCATTGACCTGTCAGTTTTCTTGTCCATTACTGTCAGCCTTTAACTTTTGTTCCAGGAAGATAAATATTTAGTAATTATTCAACAAAACTCAGAGTCATAAATCTTCATAATGGTAATAGAAGCAGTTTTTTTTTTTCAAACATGGTCTTGACTACATATATTGATTCCTGCTACATTTGTATGTCTTACAGTTCTTTGCATTCAAAGTAATGTTTCCGTGACTTCTCCTACATCTTCAAGATTAAAGGATTTATAAAACAAAGCTAATCTTTTTTTCCAAAATGGTTTCTTTATTGTGTACCACGCCCAATACCAGGTGTTTTATATAAATATATTGGCACTAGGAAACACAGCTAAGAGCAAGCTATTGACTTGTGATTTCTGGTCCAACAATTAAGGATCTTAGAAATCATCACTACCATTCTCACAAGAAGAAAAAAAAAAAAGCTGAACAAACTGAAAACCAACTCCTTATAGACCCATCAGAGGATTGAGGTCACAGAAGAAACCACCAGCTCAGAAGTTGGGTAGACAGGTGGATACAGAGAATCACAGCTTACTGGGAGCAGAAGCCATGTTGGACCCAGCAACAGGTAGGCAGTTACAGGACAGTGGACTACTTGTTGGAAACTGGGCATGGATTGGATTGAGAGGTCCCAGCCTTGGGGAGGCTTCAAAACGTTATAAGTTTTACTTGTAGTAGTCCACTTAGGTTCTCATTATGAAAATTAGAGAAAATTCCTCTTCTGGCATGGAGAGACAGAGAAGTAACCATCTGAAATATATCCAGAGCTTTCTCTTCTCCTTAACAAAGGCCTCCCTCAAGGGAAACTCTTACCATAGCCTAACCAACATATGGTTACCCAATGTTGTACCCAAAAGCAAATGTCCAATTCTAGCCCCCTCTAGTTTTCAATATGTGGTAAGGGACATGCCAACTCAGACACACTTATACTGGGACCTAATCACAGGATTACAGAACACAGAACACACCTCCTCCCCCAATACCTTATCATCACATCAGTAGGACTCCTAGGGATTAAACAGAGAGAACGCCAAGGCTTGGACTCTATTTAAGAAGGAATCTCTAGGGAAACCCAAAGATAACAGAGAGGACAAAACAAGGACACCAGAGGCAAGCTTGGCTTCTGAGAACATATTTACAGCAAATAGTAAACACAGCCTAAATCCTAGCCAGGTAAACATAAAATCTCAATTAAAAGCCTATTTGCCCAGTTCTTCATACCCAGTACATCTTGTCTGGTTTTCCAGAAAAAAAGCAAAATGTTACAAGACCTGATGAAAGGCAAAAAACACAGTCTGGAAAGACAACGCAAGTCTAAGAACTGGACTCAGATATGACAGAGATTTTGGAATTATCAGATCAGGAATTTAAGATAACTATGATTAATGTTAGCTTTAGGTGCTAATGGACAAAGTGGACAACATAAGAGCAGAGATGGATAATATAAGCAGAGAGATGGAAACTCTAAGAAAGCAAGCCATTCATGCCCCACAGTATTTTGGAGGTCTTACTAAGAATAGTGAAAAAAACAGTCATGCTGTCATCTAGTCATCCCCCTGGATGCAATCCTTGCTGACCCCATAGAGTCACAGACCTGGGGAAGAGTAGTTTCCTTTGTAGGAGGAAATGCCCCTTTCCCCAAGCCAAGCGAAGAAAAGTTCCAAGAGATCTACTCACTAAGTATTGAGGTGCATGATGAAGACACTGCATTCTTGTTTCCCATTTAGAGGTCCAGCAGGAAGTCCAGTGACTTTGTTAACACGTTCCCTCACCTATGTGGACAGATGGAGGAAAATTGAAAAGCTGTGGTCCTGGAAAAGCCCACACTCCCCTAGACTGACAAGGCAGACATTTTTATGGACCCTCGTGGTCAAGAGGTTGACCCATCATAGATAGTAGGTAGGCTTGGGCCATCTTTCTAGTACTCAACCCGAGAGCCAGCGGAGGGTTGGGAGATGCCCAACAGAGCTGCACCTCCACCCGCCACATCAGGCACTGTGCAGTACAGCAACCCCTCTGGAGAACATCCATATGAACCCTCCTTAGATGGCTGGCACAGAAGATTTCAATGATCTGTCAGTGAGAGCCAGAGAAGCAGCATTAATTAACAGGAAGAACACCACCAGAGAAGCCAGCTAATTACAGACAGAAGTTTCTTTCCCTCTCTTTCCATCCCTTCTGAACGCACAGTCCTTGGAGAGAAAGGGGAGAGGAGAGGCACCCAAAGAGAGATCATACCATACTCTAAGTAATGTTCCAGCTCAGCTTGATCTTGGCATTTGGGCGAAGGAACAGAGTTAAATCAAATTTCAGGCTAAAGTGTTAAATCAAACAGTGTTTTAATATTCAATGTAATCGAAAAGTTAAGAAATCCACCCAAGATTTCATTAAGAGACTAGGAGCAGAGATCCAAGAACAATGTTGAATATTGATGGGAGAAAAGTCAATTCTTTTCACATCTGTTCCAAGCAGAGATGGGACCATAAACCAGTTATAAATGCCATGGAAATTAATCCTCCTATCAGCTTTGTGATGCATGTATTCTTATTTCTACTTTCTGAAGAATAAACGAGCAAAGTTCAGGTTAGTTGAGCAACACACTCGAGGTCCACAGCCAGCGCAAGCGGAATGTGAACCTGACATACTGAGACTCCAAACCTATATTGTTTCTGCATATCCCACTGCCTTTACAGGGATTAGAATACAGGAAACCTTCTAAGTCCATAACACTCTGTTTGGCATTTATTTTGAATTGTATGGAGGATAGAGCCCTGCAGTTCAATGCCCCCTGGCACTTTATACATTCACATGACAGATTAATAATTGTATTATTTCTAAGGTTTACAAATGCCTTAGATTTTTTTTAAGAAGAAATCAATTTCAAATTCTATCTTTAAAAAAAAATCCACACTATCTCTAATTTTCCTAAATGATGTTATCAATTGTCCTTCAATAGCTCATATTTTAACAGTACTTTCAATAAAGAATGCACTAGATTTGGGGATTTTTTTAGCGGCCAGCAGTTCTTATCCTTTTGCCATTGGAGAACAGTAGACAGCCGCCTTAGTGGCTTTGAAGTTTTATTTTTATGGCCCCCTTTGCTTTCATTTGCATGAGCTGATACACAGATCTCTGTAACAGCTCCTGTAACTACTACTAAAAACTGGTAATTTTGCTCTCTCTGGTTTTCTTCAATATCAAATGACTAAGTTCCTATTTCTCTTCAGCTTCTCACAAATCCTCAGACACTCCTTTCCCAGCACCAGGCGGTCAGGCTCCCACTGCGTGCTCATTCCTGCCGGGTCTCTCCCACATACCTCTCTTTCACCGGGACTGGTTCCAACTCTACCGCGTGACCAGAGGATCTCATCCCAGGATGCCTCCTGCTAAGTGGGAAGAGACTGAGGATTTTGCCTTTGAGAGACCTGGTTAGCCTCTGAGGAGCAACACATGAACATAGTGTAAGTTTTTTGTTTTGTTTTGTTTTTTTGTTTGTTTCCCGTTTGGCTCAGAGAACTTTTGTACATCTCTTCCATCTGCCTTAAGTTCATTTCACTGAGAGTGAATCTAGGGAGATACTGATAGTTGCTCCTCATTCCCTCAGTTCTTTGCCTTGACCTCTTGACGCAGGTCACGCAGGCCACTCTTCTAAGCATTCACCTAAAACTCTTCCTGCTCACTTAGCAGCAGCCTCTCTTCTTTTGTCCTACCCTGACTGTACCAGGGTTGTAATCTCAGGCCCCTGCAGGATACCAAATGCTCTCTTTGTTGATCTCACTGCCAGCACAGGAACGGAACGACGGTGTCTGCATTTGCACCTTCCCTCATCAATGCCAGTTGCTCAGAACGTCTGGGCAGGAGCCTGATGTTTTCAGGGAACTGGCCATAGAGGAGGGGAAGGGAGGAGGCCAGGTATGGAGGGAGGAAGCACTTTGAACCTGGGCTGAGGACAGACAGCCTTCTCAGAAGCCTGAGTCAGTCCGTTTGATCAAAGCCCAAGCTTAAGAAAACACCGGAAGTCAAGACGGGAGGAGCTAACTCTTCTTCTTTGCTGTTGGCTTGTGCATTGTCAATATTAAGTCATATAAAAAAATTCAACCTTGCTTATATCCCTTCTTACTTCCATTTAAACTGTCCATATGTACAAGCCAAATATTTTTAAGGATATTCTGGATTTTAAGGAGAGCATGCTCTCTATAATGTTGAATAGATTTTTTTTTTTTTTACAGACCACATATTTGTCATGAAAATTGCTGACACCGAACTGACATAACGTTGGTAAACACCTCCATAATCATGTAAAAGTGAAATGGGGAGAAAAACTATGGCTTCACTCTGACTTTAAAGGAAAGCCAGTCTTCACCCCACTCCCATCACCATCTAGCGCTAACAAATCAAAGTGAGCAGCATATACTAGGAAAAAAAATGAATATGGTTTTCAATTCCCACCGATGTCATTTCTGAAACACTTGGCATAAGACCTATGAGTCCTAGAGGCTGTTATTTGGTTTTACCCATTCTGCAAATTACAGGGGGAAAATCACAGGCTGGTATCAGGTGTCCAAATCTTCATCTCAAAGGGTGAATCATAAAACTATTATAAAAAATGCATCCTGCTGCAGTGACAGCTGTCATCCCAAATTTACGTGGTGCAGACAACTGTGGCGACAGTCATTAATGACTTAAATGTGAGATTAAGTTGTGGCGCTTAGCAGCATGGACAAGAAACTTTTCTTCAAAAAGTTATTGGAAGTAAAACATCGCGGCGTTGGTAATGGATAAACCCGTGTAGGGATATGAGATCATTTAAATAATCATGTAAAGTATTGTATATTGATATTGTTGTGTGGTTTTTGTGTGTCTTTCCCACTTGTGAGTAGGTAAAGTTTAAATTAAAGGGATTGTGTATTTTGTTACTGTTACTTTTGATCTTGGCAGACTGGTCCTTATTTGCTGTTCTAGAAAATGTGCAAAATTGCTTTATGATAAACAGAAAGAATATAATTTCGGAGCAGAAGAACCTATTTTACAGGAAAGGGAACTGAGGTACAGAGAGAAGATACATTTCTAGCTTATACTTCCATGACCAATTAGCTGTCAAGGAAGGACTAGAACTTGGAAGCTTTCGATGTTTTGTTTGATAGTGAGATAAATGTTCTTTTGATAACTGGAGCAAAAACTGGGACTTAAAGATTTTGGTTCTCAGGATTTGCCTCGATGTGTACTGTGTTAGGACTCTACCTGAAAATATTTGGTGCTCCTTGAATATGGCAGAAAACCCAGAATTCTATTGGTATGCGTTCTGATTTGTGAAGCCAAAAAGATCAGAAACTGCAAAATGGAATGTCCAAAATAGATTCCCAGAAAGTCAGTCAGAAACAGAAATGAAGCAGGAACTAGGAGAAGCCTCTGGGTATCAAAGTGCATCTCATCAGAATGACTTGGAAAAAAAATCACATAGAATACCATGCAGCAAAATACCAGCAAAATATCATGAAGTAAAAACACAAAAGAGCATTGGACCCCCTTTCCCTTCTGTCCCCACCCCAATGACACTCTGAAAATGCTTTCTTGTTTCCCTTATGCCTTGAGATATCCTTTAGAACTAGAGAGCTCGCTGAAATTCTGAAATAATATACCTTTCCCAAAGACTGTGTTGGATCCTTCTGGAAAACACATCTGGGCATAACACTCACCCTTCATCTCCTTGGTCAGACTGTTTATTCAACATCTAAAAGTAGAGGAACTGAAATAAATCACAAACTTTTGATGATACAGGAGAGAAGAAAGAAGGACTCTTTTGGAGCTGGATAGATTAGGGATTTCTGCACATAACCAGACGTTCTCATTCTTTTATCTTTCCCCCTTTCTAAAAACCTAGTTTTTATTCCATCTCTAGCCGGTTTCTTGAGAGCAAATGTTGTCAATGCACCACAAAAAGAAAAGAAAAAAAAAAAAAGGAAGAAAAAGAGAAACCACTTCTGTTATCTATACTGTGATCTTTGAATTAAACCATTTGAACAGAAGATATGTGAGATCTGATTCCATAGGGTTTATTAAAGTAAATTGTCTTCGCAAATATGTCTGTTCCATTTGATTTTGAAGAATAATTGGTTAATGAGAGAATGATTACTTTGTTCAGACATGATTACTGTAAAAATGTTTCATCCATATGTTGCCAAATAATGGGAAATTCTCCAGTGAAGGGGGGGTGGGGACAATGATTAAAAGAAACAGGATAGCTCAAGAAAATATTACCCAATGTGTTACTAAAAAAAAATTAAAACAAAAAAACAAAAAAACAGGCCAACTCTAAGTATAGAGTTTCTTTGCATAAGCCTGGAAGTTCAACATGCTTAATAGAATGAAATTGTTCGTTTAAAAAAAAAAAAAAATGCTAGGTAGGTTTCTTTGTCTTTTGAATCAAAGAACTGGGCTTCTTCTGATACATTCTGTAACCATAATAGCTGTTTGCTACCCTAGCGTCCTTTGCGTAGCTAATGTTACTCAGATTGTGGCATTAAAAAGCTAAGCCATAAAATGCTAGTTCCAAAATATTCACCAACATTTTTGGTTAAGACCTCTCTCTCTACAGGAATTGGCCACATGACAACTTAAGCAGGTGATAAAGGACACGAGATATTTATCAGTTTTACTTTTAATTATAAATGGTCTGAGGTGGACAAGTGGCCAGTTGACACATTCCGTATTTCTCAAAAATTAGTTAAAGTCAAATGCGGAAACAGTAACTTTGTCTCAATGAATCTGTTTGGCCACCTTAGTGGCTAAGTGGAAAGACACATTCTTCTAGTCCAAAGAACAGAGTTTGCCCAATGTCTTGAAGGTTAACATGCTCCCACTCCCTATCCAAATAAAACAAAAATAAAACTGCAGTTTTAGTTTCACACAAGTAAAAACACACCAAAGTAAATGACTCCCTTTAATTCGTATCTGGATTTTTCTGAAAATGAATACTCCACATTTTTTTAAGTTGAAGACATATTTTATTCCTTTAATTGTGTTGCAAAAGGAGTACATGAGCTGGATCTGAGCATCTTGAATAGAACTGAAGGTAGTAATCAAATAAAATTGCAACTGAGATTATCTCTCATATGTTCGAAGAAAAAAGTGTTATGGGCACCCCCTCGGCGCAATTTACTCTGCTGGGAATCAGGGAGGTTTCACACAGTACAAACTGTTTTAGCTGGGTTTTGAAGAATGAGTAGGAGTTCATCCAAGTGAGCAAGAGGTGATCTGGGTACAGAGCACAGCATGAGTGAAGGGCACAGAGTCTTTTGAAGATGGGCCGTGTTCAAGGGGCAGAGAAATTTCCACATGGCCAGATTGTAGCTCTGGCCCTTGAAACAGAAGCTTCTTTATTTTTCTTTTATTCTTGTTTTTAAAATAGATTGATTTCCCTATATCTGGTCCCATGGAGTCGAATTTGATTGAAAATTGAGGGTTTTTTTTTTATGTTTTTGTGGGGGTTTTTTGTTTTTTTACAAAAGAAATTATAATTTGGGGGCAGTTATTGATTTCTCTTTTTCTGAAAACACGTGGAATTTTCATATTTAATATAAATATTTGTACTGCATGGCACATTTACAAAAGAAGTTTTGGAGCACAGCAAAATGGGTGGGATTTCAAACATAAATCAGGTGTCATCAGAGGATAGATGTTCGTTGGCGCTATAGGACTCAGTAAGAATGCCTAGAAAGAAGAGAAGAAGCTGAAACACCAAATCCAGGAGAATGCCAATAGCTAAGATACATGAACAAGAAAGGAAAGTGAAATTGACAAATAGAGAAAGAAATCAAGGGTTAAAAGAGGATAAAGAAGAAACAGTGTCCCGTGTGCTAAAGGACGTGAGAATATGGTGAGAAAAGGGGCCCATGATTGTCAGCTAAGAGAAGGGGTCACATAGAAGAAATACTGAAAAGAAGTCACTGGATCTGGTAACCTGGAGGTTAATGGTATTATTACCAAAGGAATTTTAAGGAGAGGTTTTTAAACATGGTCCCCCAAAGTATTAACACTCTGTTGAGCAAAACAAACTGGCAGCTCCACTTCCTGTCTCTCGGATGCCTGGTCTGGCACCCAGACATCATGCAGCGGTCACCCAAGAAGCCCATGGAAGGCCAAGCTCCGATTTCTAGGCCATGGAAAAGCCATTAAAGAAAGATCCTCCAGCCACTACTCTAGTCATTCCAACTGGTGCATCATGGAATAGAGAGAAGATGTCCCTGTTCAGCTCTGCCCAAATTGAAAGTTCATAAACAAGGTAAATGACTCTTTTTTTTTTCAAGACAGTCGATTTTAGGGAGGTTTGTGAGGCAGCAAGAGTAACTGGAAGATTGGTGATAAAATGACACATATCAGCTTTTTAAGTAGGTTGGAAATGAAGGGAATGTCTTAAATAGGACAACGGTTTAAAGGAAGGTGGAATGGATATGAAGGTTTGTCAGGATTTAGGATCTTGAGCAAGGACGTGGAGGAAGACACGGGAGAGGGAAAGACTGAGGATGCAGGAAGCGGTTGCTATTGTTCAGCCAATAAAAAGGTGGCACCACAGGATGGGATGGGATCTAGAACACAGGAGGCACAGAAAACCTGGGAAAAGAGGAGTAGGAATAAACCTCCTCACAGAAGGAAAGAGATAAGGAGGGAAGGAACGATAGAATAGATGGTGTAGCATAAAGTAGAATAACAGAATGATGTAGAATGTATGCAGGCTAATACTGATTTATGGAAATGACTCTCAGAAAACAGATGCCACCACTGGGAAAGCTAGGACAGAGAAGGGCATTTCTTCCTCTCCCTGTACAAGTAAGACTTTTCTGGGGGTATCAAGAAATAAAGTCATTTTAGCTTTTAAAGGGATTAATGACATTGATACTCACAGAGGATTCTTAGCCAACAAAGCCCGAGATGCAAATGGCTTCAGAAGACCCACACTATACACAGAGTGAGAAACTAGAAACTCTAAGTTAAGGCAAATATCACTTCTTAGCAAGTTAAACAAGAAGGAGTTAGGGACAGTTCAATACTTGTAAAAGAGAGGTTGGCAAACAATGTCCCACAGGTCGGATCTGGCCCGCTGCCGGTTTTTAATACAGCCCATGAGCAAAGAATGGCTTTACATTTGAAATGGCTGAAAAAAATCCGAACAAGAATAATATTTCATGACATTTGAAAATTATATGAAATTCACATTTCAGTGTCAATAAAGTTCTAATGGTACATGGTTACGCCCATCCATTTATCTACATCTGCTCTTTGACTTTAACAGTAGAACTGAGTAGTTCCAACAGAGACCATGTAGCCTGCAAAGCCTAAAATATTTGCTACCTTCTGGCCCTTTGTGAAATGATCAGGCAGCCCTTGAAACAGAAGCTTCTTTATTTTTCTTTTATTCTTGTTTTAAAATAGATTGATTTCCCTATATCTGTTCCCATGGAGTCAAATTTGATAGACATAGACTTTTGTTAAAAATTGAGGGTTTTTTTTTTCTTTTTTAGCAAAAGAAATGATAATTTTGGGGCAGTGACTGATTTCTCTTTTTCTGAAAACACTTGGACAAGACCCAGACTCTTAGTTTGTATCTACCACCGGGCTAGTATCTCCTCAACAGTTGCACAGACTGCAAGCATATGCTTGTAGTGGAAACATTGTTTTTATCCATTTTGCAAGTATTTATTGAGCATTGTCCTAGGCATTGAGAATGTGGCAGGGAAAAGGACAGCCAAAGTCCCTGTCCTCACAGAGGGTACATTCCTGCAGTGGGAGACAGACGATAACAAAGGTAAACAGGTGAACCGTAAGAACTGGGATTGTGGGAAGCCATATGTATATAATCAGTTGGGGGGGGGGGGTGGTAATGTGGATAAGCATGGAGATTTTATGAAGAGGGAAAAGGAAATGATCCCTGAGCTGAAGCCTGAAGGACAGAAGCAATCAGCCATGCCCAAAGCCCAAGGAAGAGCACGCCAGGCAAAGGGGATAGTAAACACAAGACCTGCAGTCCAAGAGAGCCCTGTGGTATCTGAGGAAGAGCAAATGTGTGGCTGAGATTCACTGATGAAGGGGAGGTTGGTGAGAGGGAAAGAGGGGCAGGAGAGATAAGAAAGGAAATCAGGACCAGATCTTGATTTAATGTCTGTTATGTCACAATGGGAAGTTTGAATTTTATTACAAACACAATGGGAAACAACTAGCAGATTTTTAAAAAGGGTGGAGAAAGTGAGATATGATCACATTTTCAAAAGGGCCATCTATGTTTTGTTTTTGTTTTTGTTTCTCGAGGAAGAGAGGGAAGGGTGGAGCAGAGGGGAAGGAGAGAGAGAATCTTAAGCAGGCTCCACGCCCTGCGCAGCCCATGCGAGCCTCCATCCCAGGACCCTGAGATCATGACCTGAGCCGAAATCAAGAGTAGGATGCTCAACCCACTGAGCCACCCAGGCGCCCCAGAGCCATCTCTGTCTGTGCATCGATTCTATATACGGTTGCATGAGTGGAAGCAGAGAGCCCATGTGGAGCTCCTGCAGAAGTGTAGGGACTATACACATGGTGAGAAGTGGGAAAATAAGAGTTCTGTTTTGGAGCTAAAGCTAGAAGTCTTGGATCTAAGATAGACAAAGAAAACAAAGGAGGAGTCAAGAAAGAAATCAAGGATTTGAAAGTGATTCCAAGCCCATTCCAAGCCAAAATTGGGATAAAAGTCAAGCTAGGAGTGGAGCAGTTTCAGCTCGGGCAGTGCCTGGAAACAGAGACGCTGGAGCACGGACTTCTGCAGGATTGTAAATGACCTCAGCGTCTACGAGAAAAGGGATCCGGAGCAGACGCTAAGGAATAAAGCCTGTAACCAGAGGGAAAAACAGAACAAAACACGCTTGCTAGCACAAGATGACAAAAACTCACTGTATAAAACCTTGAGATAAAAAAGTAAAACCAAGCACCTTTGGGCTTAAGAAGAGCTCTAAGAAAAGCAACCATCAGATGTTTTGTTCTGTTTTATGGAAGAGAGATTCCTAAGCCATGGCATAAGCACACATGGTGTTTTGAATTGATGATCATGGGTGGACGTTAGCGAATGTTCCATCCCATTACATGGAAAGGAACAAAAAAAATTTACATACATTTACTGATAACAAAGTTCAATCTGCAAACAAGAGGTTGTAAAGACAAGGCACCCTGGCACGGTGAAAACTTCCTTTTTGGCATTGGCTCTGGGGCTGCTCTGGGGATACCCGCCTTCTGATGGGCAGACAGGAGCACCAATGGCCGGGCAACCATTATGGAAGTTACTTCTCAGAAACTTGCGGGGGAAGTTGAGGTTTGAAAATAAAGCCATTTTCCCTGTAACTTCAATCTGGGATTTCTTCAAATGGTGCTACATATATAAATATGAAAAAAAATTAAGATTTATTTATTAATTCAGAGAGAGAGAATGTGTGTGAACAGGGGAGGGGCAGAGGGAGAGGGAGAAGCAGACTCCCCACTGAACGCACAGAGCCCAACATGGGGCTCCTGGATCTCCGGACCCTAAGGTCATGACATGAGCCGAAACCAAGAGTCCGAAGCTTAACCGACTGGGTCCCCAGGTACCCCTAAATATGAAATATTTTGAAGGAAAACTAAGAGTATTACTTTTGCAAAAGGGGGCACAAATTTAGAAAGGATTTGAAACCCTAATCTTATAGATTCCTCTGGACAGATATGAGAATTAAATGGTTAGGGAACTTGCCTAATATCACATAGTTAGGGGCCTATTCAGTACCCAAATCCAAGGTTTTTTGTTTTTTTTTCCTTCATTGACGCTTTAAATAACAGAAGCAGTAAAAGGAACTCCCACTCAGATCTGACCTCTTGCCACAGAGACAACAAGGAGTCACAGCTATAAAAATGGTCTGACTCAGATTAAGAGCCTGGCCTAAGAAAAACACATCTCAGGTCTATTTCACACTCTGAGCACCTTCACTGGGGAAGAAAATGCATAAAGTAGAATGAAAATATTTAATTGTAATATTACTTAAGTATTTTTTTTTCCTAGATTTCTTGCAATATTTCTTGCCAGATCCCCAAAGCTCATTCTTCCACCATGATTTCGCGTTCCTGACCCTCCCCTTGTCTAGTTAGAGGGCTGGCAAATGTAAAAGTTCTTCCAGGTTTTCCATATGATTTGCTTTAAAGTTCTAGATGGAAAACTCATGTCAATCTTCATTTTATCCACATCTTTTTTCCACCCATTATCATCACAGTATGACAAGCTAAACTCTTTTATTGCAACAGCCTTTTTTGGGTATAGCGATATGCTTAATGTTTTGTTTGTAGAAAAAAGGGCTTAAAATGCTATTTTTCTTCTCTTCATTTAGAAGCAATCAGTCTCCCTCTCACTGAGTGCTTACTATAGGCAACCAATATCCAGAATTAGACCATATCAGCTGTGTGGAGAAAAAAAAAAAAAAACAAAAACGCATGCATTGTTTCTTTTTTTTGTAAGCAAAGTAGTATTTGCCAGTTAAATCCCCAGGTAGTTAGCTTTCAAACAGTCAGATATAAAATTAGCAAATGAAACATCTGTTCTTCACTATTATTTTATAATCACATTAATTGGCAGATGTCTTTAGGTAACAGAGAAAAGCGTATCAGCCATTACGTCAATTTCCATGGGGTCATGCATGGGGACCACTGGATATCACACACCTAAAAGACCATCACAGCAGGAGAAAAAGGTGCGCTGGACTCAGAGAGCAGCCAACTTTCTCCCTCTGCAGAAGCCCCTGGCAGTGAAGGCCAACTGCCTGCTGCCCACGGGAAGCAGGACACCCCAGTATCCACCATTGTGGAGGACCTTAGCCTCACCATTGCCTGGTTTGCGTTTTCAATTATCATGTAGTTTGCACAAAAGCACGGTGCCAATTCAATTACAGCCTGATTAATGGAGTGTTGCAGCTTTATTTCAGGGGTCTAGCTATCTATTAATTAGCATATTGGGGCCTATACTCTACTGTTTTGTCCTGATATGCTTTGAAAAGTCCCCGGTGCAATTAAAAAACTCTAATATGCTTTAAATAGTTATTTGAGAAAACACATCCAGACTTTTTTTAAACTCCTCGGGGATTTTTTTAAGCACATCAGATTTATTATAAGGCATCTAAAGTTCCCTTAAAAACACATTCTTCTTCCCTCTACTTGGTTCTGGAGTTTATCTGCACCAGATGAGCAGTTCTGTGTTGGGCTGTAGAACTCTTCTTTCCTGCCTCGGGGAAAGGACACATCCTCAGCAAAGACCAAGTTTGAGACTTGCCTTGAAATGCTTTGCTCTGTGGTATCTTCTCCAGTTTGCTTTGAACTGTACACTCATCTGGGGACAGAATCTAAGGTGGAGTCTCTCAGGGCATCAAGACTGAGTTGTCAGTATTCCTTATTGAATAAACTGTGAGGGGCACCTGGGTGGCTCAGTCGGTTAAGTGTCTGCCTTCGGCTCAGGTCATGATCCCACGGTCCTGAGATCAAGTCCCACATTGGGCTCCCTGCTCAGGGGGGAGTCTGTTCCTCCCTCTTCCTCTGCTTCTCCCTCTCCCTCTACCCTACCCCCCTGCTTGTGTGGGCATGCTCTCTCTCACTCTTTCTCTCTCTCTCATGCACACACTCTCTCAAACAAATAAATAAAATCATTTTTTTAAAAAAGGAAAGAAACTGTGAGACTGAGTTGTGAACAATATTGGATTTGTTTGCCTTCTTCTTCTCCCTCTTTTTCTTCTTCCTCTTTTTTTTTTTTGAAAATGCCATTAAGTCTGAATGCCCCTTAGTGGACAAATGAAGATCTTCTTCCTAGAAGCCACCATGTTTGTCACTTTCTTGTACAGATGGGCGAAGAATAATGTGGACTCTGCCATTAGTCTTCACAAATGCCTCCCATAAATTCAAGGTGTTTGAGGTAGTAAGTAGACTCTTCACTTGCAGTAGAAAACTCTTACAGGAGCAAGATGGGAGGTTAGAGTAGCATAGGAGAGTGTGGCTGCATTGTTAAGATCCACATTAACAATGTGACTTATATCATTGGCATCAAGGAATGATGACAGCATCATGACAGTTTACATTAAGTATGACCAATGCTTTAAATATATATATATTTATATATATAGTAGTATATATAGATGAAGTATATGGAAACCAAGTCATATGTCACCTACCACCTAATAACATCAATGATTCCAGCTAAAAATGAGGATGATGGTCTAAAGGCCTGAAGACTTTGCCAAAGTAATAGAATGCTTGCCAAGTGTCCTTCTTGGTGGGAAGAATGTTACATTACAGGCATCCAGTAAATCACAAATATTTCATGGTAATTCTTTTATAACATTAAAAATCCCTGTCCCCAGCATCAGCCTAGGGTAAATAAATACCAAGCAACGATATGGAGACTGTTGCCCCCATCGCGTGAGCCCACAGAGTGGCTAATCTAGCTAGCACGATGACAAGTCTGCACACAGAAGCCAGAGGTGAGGCAGACAGACGAGCATCCATACATTGGTGAGTTTTCCAGTCTCCCAGGAGCGTGTGCCCCAGAAATCTTTGCAGGAGATTTATAGGTAAAGAGGCCACCTATCTCCCCCAGAACAATACCTCATTTGTGTATTTACTGATTCATTCCTGCACTCCTTTATTCAATTACTACCAGCAGGTGTGTGTGCTAAGAACCACGTTAAACATTATACATGTACTTAGCGTTGCCCTCAACTAGCATGATACTACATCACTCTTTATCCTGTACGCATGAGAGGATAGCAGCATAAATGACTATTTCCTGAGAAATGGACTCACCCATTAGCTTTCAGATATCTGCTTCTACCAGGTGTAGAAGGACAAGTCGGGGAAGAAATGAACAAGAACTCTGTCATTCAGAGCATATTAAATTTGTTGGAGAGATCTCTTCTTCCCCAAAATGCTTACTTCATAATAAACTAATAAACATTCCAGAAACCATCTACTTTTCCTACTGAAAACTTCAGGATATGAATATGCTGAATATGCCCTATAAAGTTTGGAGTCATTTGCATCTGTAAAATGCTACCTAGAAGTAAGAAAAAGGAAATATTTATGTCCTAAGAGAAATGTATATATTGGATTGCATAGGAAATGAAGTCTAGGTCTCTAATTTTGAATGATACCAGCATTCTGCCCTGTATCAGGATTGTTGGGTCTCCCTGGTACAGACCCATCACTAGCTTTCCCGCTTGAATGGCGAGTGACTTATTCTGATTCAGTCCACAGGGAATGATGACATGAAGCATTTGCTACTAGGCAGTGAAGTGTGAGCAAGTCCAAATGCTTCATACGGTGAGTGGCGAAGGATGGAGAGTTTACTAAATCATACACATTGTAGGCTCCAGGGCAGTGGAGCCCAAGTAACGCCTCAACTCCCAGGAGACGGCAGCAGCAGAATTTAGGCAAAAAGAAAAGAGCCTTTGGGGATGAGTGTTATAACTCACCACCACCGGGGGAATAAGTCCAAAGTTCGTGTTGCCAACTCTGGAAAATTGCTCATTTACTTGCTCCTCCATGCTCTGATATCCTGCATGAGTACGTGCATAGCCAAAATGGAAAACATTAGGATCACTAAATACCACGATCAATGTTTCAGATTCCTTGTGCAAGCCCCCAAAATATTTCAGCCATATATTTCCTAATCTGAACTTTTAAAGTCATGTACTGTGAGAGAAATGTACTCCATATGCTTCACAGCTAACTTTGAGTAAACATGCACCCAACATTCCACAAAATACCCATTTTTCTCACTTCCAAAATGTAAAAAAAGAAAAAGAAAGAGGAAAGAAAGAAAAAGAAAGAAAGAAAGAAAGAAAGAAAGAAAGAAAGAAAGAAAGAAAGAAAGAAAGAAAGAAAGAAAGAAAAAGAGGAAGAGAGGGAGGGAGGGAGGGAGGGAAGGAAGGAAGGAAGGAAGGAAAGAGGGAAGGAAAGGAAAGGAAAGGTCTTCTGAGAATGGTTGGAAGGTATTGAAAAAGCACTTAAAGATATTTTTAAGTCATAAAAGTTTAAGTTTAGGTTATTAAACCAACATGTGATTTGAAAACCATTTGCCTTGTATTTAACCCATTATTGTGACAGAGAGATTTAATTTTCAAAGCATGTTTTTCTAATAAATGGAAGTCATGTCTAAGCAACCTGGTTAAAATAATCAGTGTCCAGAACCACCACAAGAATAATGAGAATTTCAGTAATGTACAGGAAATAATTTAACTAGCAAGTAAATTTGACTTTTCAAGTTCCAAATTTATAAATCTTATGAAAAATTTACTTCAAAGCAAAATATTGAACTCATTCAATTTCAAAATAGTGTTAATACACTTGATACTTGAGTAACTCTTTTCCTCAAAAACAATTTTTAAAAAAACCTAATGTGAATATATACTTTAATGGGCTTCCTAATTATCTTGTTAACATCATTTAAAAAGCAACTTTAAATCACCATGTTGCAATATTTCATCATCTCACCAAAAGCTAAGTAGGTTTCTTATGTTGTTCTGGATTTTTTTAATTATTTAATTTGAAATGTCATTAAATACTTTTGTCTAGTCAAATGATCATAAAATACTTTAAATTATCATTAATTTAAAAACCACATACTCCATTCTCCCTAATATAGAAAATAATGTTCTGTCCATTTTCTGTTTTGAATCATGTTTTGAGCAATTCTAACCTCTACATTTTTAGAGGTCAATTTTTAAAATGACGTTTTATCAGGTCAACAACAACAACAACAAAAAGCCCCAAAAGATCTAAGCACTGCTGTGAAATTTGCCCTGCTTTGAGGAGAAAGATGAGCCCACTATTAATTTTGCACGACAAGCCGCGTTTCAGCCCAGCGAGGATGTTTACGGTTCAGATATAAAACCGCAGAAATATAAATGGAAGACAACCTTAACTACAGTTTTGCAAATGCAATGTTGTAATTTTATATGTTAATCTATCAATACACAGCATGTGCAAACATATGTTTATAGACAGGGAGACAAGAATATACAAATGAGGAGATAAAATTCGTGTATCTCATTTGATGCTCTATCATTTCTATCAATTTATGAATGTTTTGGTTTTGTGTTATGATTTCATTTGAGGTTGACATAATGCAACTTGTGCTTATGTGCAAGGGCCTCGGAGCTGGGGCTGCCAACCTGCTCAGAACACGCGGAGGAAACTGCGTGCTGGGGCCACCACAGGTAACACGAAATCAGAACACGAACACGGTGCGAGAGGAAACTTTGCGGGGGGCGGGGGGCAGGGGGGTTGAAGGCAGCACAGGTATGCGTTCAATTTTATGAGCACATCTGGTGTATCTACATTTGTAAATTTGGCCCTTAGGGTTCAACAGAAAATTGTGGCAAAAGAAAGATAAAACGGTGCATTAACACCCTTCCTCTGACCCACCGGAGGAGCCCAGCTCATTTGACAGCCATTATGAAACTGAATCAGGACTCGGGAACGAACAGGACAATTTATTTTGTGAAGGAGCTCCCGCTGACCCCCTGTGCAGAAGACACCCCTCCATTGACGGCATGGTCCCCACTGTATGGTCTTCAGACAAAGTTTAAAGAAGATCGGAGGCCCTGTTTGCTTCTTTTTTTTTTTTTTTTTTCTTTTACTCAAGTTATAAGATTTTGCAAAACATTTAGGTGAAGTATGCTATGGAATTAGCAGATGGCTTTAATTTTCATTTGGGATAGTAAGGCATATCCCAGTTTTCCTTACTAATGTGATGAATGAGTTTTAGGAAGATTTAAAATTTGAAATTTTATTTTGATAGTTGCATAAAGAATGCAAAATTATGTTATTAAGAGCTATACATTTTAAGAGATATACTTTTTAAGAGATACTTTTTTTTTTTTTTTTTTTTTTTTTAAAGGTTTTTTTTTTTTATTTATTTGACAGAGAGAAAGACAGCCAGAGAGGGAACACAAGCAGGGGGAGTGGGAGAGGGAGAAGCAGGCCTCCCGCGGAGCAGGGAGCCTGATGTGGGGCTCGATCCCAGGACTCTGGGATCATGACCTGAGCCGAAGGCAGACGCTTAACGACTGAGCCACCCAGGCGCCCCTAAGAGATACTTTTTAAGAGAAATTTTATTTCCAGGAGACAGATCCTTAGAGCTGAAATTCTCAAAATACACACTATTTCCCTGGAGAAACATCTAAGACTTTAAAGTTGATTTTTTGCATTATTTTCCCAAAATAATCTAGCTTTTTCCTGATTATAAAAGAAAGGCATGGTAAACAATTTAGACCAATACATATAGCTTAAGTGATTACAGAATTCCATCATCCAAACATAATCACCATACTAATGCGTATTTATCTAACCTATTTCTATGAACATACACACAACATACACATTCTTATGAAAAATGGTGTCATAGTATCTGTATTTTATAACGTTCCTTTTTTCACTTATGTAAAAAAAAAATTACATGTGTAGGAGTGTTCATTCATAAACACACACATACCTCCTCATCAATAAATATAGATTTATAGCCCCAATCTGATTTTCTGAATAGAAATTTATTTTAGGAAGATATGGTTAAACATTTCTCTCTTCTTAGACATATAGGTTGTTTCCAGTGTTTTGCTATTATAAACCAGAATGTGTTCTTTTTTATTGCAATGATATTTACTATTCATTCTATTTTTGTACATTCCTCTTCTTCAATTATTTCTAATAAATTATTTGCCTTTTTTCTTATTAATGTGTAAGAATTTTTTTATTATTATGTTATGTTAATCACCATACATCATTAGTTTTTGATGTAATGTTCCATGATTCATTGTTTGTGTATAACACCCAGTGCTCATGTGTAAGAATTTTTAAAAATATAATGATGGTACTACTTTATTATATATTTGTCAGCTTTCTAAAATTTTAAATATGATTGTCCCTTTTAGCCATATAGGAAATTTTTAATGTGCTCAGATATATTCATTTTTAAATTATAATTTCTAAAAAAAAAGCATTTTCATTTACACTTATAAAATTGAAGTATTTTGACATATTTCAGAATAAAATTTCACTCCATTTATATATTACTACTCATGTTATATATATAGTTTCACCAGTTGGTTTATTAATTCTCATAACGGTTTCATAATTTAGTGTTCAATAATGTTCTTTGTCTCTTACAGGAATTAGCGAAGCTCACACCTGAAGTTTTAGCATACGTTTCCCAAATTACAAAAATGAGAGATATTTCTACAAAAAAGATATGAAAAGAGATACCTAGGACCTCACGAAGTCCTGCTGGGTCATCTCCAGACTTCGGTATCATGAATAGTGAAATTCCTGTTAACCTCTTGGTTTATTCATTTAGCCATTTATTTTTAAAATCCACAAATATTTTCTGAGTGCCTGCTTTTAGGCCGATACTGACCTAGGTATAAGTTATACAGAGGTGAAGGAACCCACACATGGTACCCTCTTTAGTGAAGCTAACATTATTGGTGATGAGAGGAGGGGGGATAGTAAGTTTCAAAAAATAATTACAATTGTTAAAAAGGAGGCAGGTACTGCCTGAGATTATAACTGGAGGAATAACCCTGATCTGACTCAATCAGGGAGGGCTTCCTTGAAGAAGTGACATTTTAACTGAGATCTGAATATGCTTTAGAATTAGCAAGGAAAAGAGGAAAATGGATTGCATTCCAGGCAAGAGAGACACATGCAAAGGCAGTGACATGGGAAGGAGACTGGCACAAAAGATGCTCTGAAAACAATAAATTATTTACTGTGCAACAACGGAAGGGTGAGTTGTCTGAGGTAAAGTTGGAAAGACAGAGCAGTGATAGATTATATAAAGCCCCATTGACAGTGGTGAAGAGTTTGCCATTTAGGCTTTGGGCAGCTGGTAGGTTGCATGAAATGGGGAAACACTTCAACTAACGAGGTTTCTAGCAAGAGTTGGGGGAAAAGATGGAGATTATGAATTCAAATTTTAACATGAAGAATTTGAGATGCCTATGAGATTATACTCTACAAGTGGAGACCTTTGATAAGCCTTAAATAGGTGATTGGATATATGGATCTGAATCTGAAGAAAGGTCTAGAAAAGTTGTCATCAGCCGGCCACATCCTGAACTCCCCCCCATCCCAGGGGGGATGTTTGGCAATGCCTGGAGACAGTTTTGTTTTCAGTACTGAGAGGGGGAGCGAGAGTGTAGAGGTCAGGAAAACTATTAAGTATCCTTTGATGCACAGGATGGTCCTTCCCAACAAGGAATTAACCTATTCAAAATGTTGAAAGTGCCAAGGTTGAAAAACCCTAGTCTAGAAAATGGAATCTACAAATGGGTAAGTTCTTGATTGGTATTTGAGGAGATATCAGCAAATAAGGTCTCCTAAGATTATAGAGTAAGAGGAAGAGAGGACCAAGGATGGACTCTTAAGAAATTCTAATTGTTAAAGTCAGTGGGAAGAGCAGGGATGCCTTCAAAATGGTCTAGTAAAAAACAGTAAAGAAATGAGGGTGCAAATGTTGGACTCCTACCATTACTTGTCATTGAAACCAATTGGATTATAATGATGTACTATATGTTGACCAATTGAATTTAAATAAAAAAAGAAACCAATTGGATTAGTTATCTATTGCTATATAGCATATAACCCCCAAATTTAGTTTAGCATCTTAAAATAATAAACATATATTATCTCACACAGTTTCTGAAGGTCAAGAATCTAGGAGCTTCTTATCTGAGTGGTCCTGGGTCAGGGTCCTTCACAAGATTTCAGTCGATTTCTCAGCTAGGGTTACAATCATCTTAAGGTTCAATTAGTGTTGGTAAGTCAGCTTCCAAGCTCACTACTGTGGGTTTTGGCAGACTCAGTTCTTCACCCTGTTGACCAAAGCTTTCAGGACCTCACCACATGAGCCTCACAATATAGCTAGTTTCCCCCAGAATGAGATATCCCAGAGAGAGAGACAGAGACAGAGACATAAAGACATAAAGAGATGCGAAGAGTGAGAGAGAGAATCCTAGACTGAAGTCACAGGCTTTTTATTACCTAATCTCATTAGTGTCAGACATCACATTTGCTATTCATTAGTGGGAGTCGCTAAACCCAAGCATACTCAAGAGGAGCAGAATTAAACTCCATGTCTTGGAGCCACAGAATTCTTCCTTGAGATTACGCAATTGACATATGGCCAACCAATAACTCAGCCTGGGTCACATGTCGTTTTCCCTTCACATCTGTTCTGGAGAGCAAAGTCCCTTAGTCCAGACATATTGCAGTGCTCACCTAGGGGAAACAGCAGTTTACTGTGTCTTGGAGAAAAACCGTTTTCAGACAGAAGTGTGCTCTGAGTACTAGGGGCTGTATGTCAAAAAAAAAAAAAAAAAAAAATCAGCTGGATCTGGCAGAGACAAGTTAACTCAGGCTACCTATGGGCCCCTTGCCCTCTGTGGTTAGCTGCAACCGGATTTTAATTAAGAAGTTGGCTTATATCCTATGTGATTTTTCTGGGCAAAACATGATGATGCCTGACTTTTGCAGCAAGAATTAGTTTACTGAGATCAGATAAAGCTCAACATTTTAGTCAAAACTTGAATGTTTCCAAAATATTAACTGACACTGTCTCCCAGGGAAAAAAACATATTACCAAAAATACAGATTTTATTTTCTTCAAATGTTCTTAGTAAATGATATGGCCCTGGGCTAGGAATTTTAAAGCATTTCTCCTCAGTGGTCTTGAGTACCAGAAGCTAGCTTGAAGTTAAAGATAAAAGGGACTTGACCTGTGACTTAGTCACAGGCTAGGACAATGTATCCAGCACCATTATCACCATGTCATGATGACGTGTCGACCGCGCATCACATGCAATTCTTAGTCCCTTTTCTTCCACTGTCTTCAGATGATTTGGGAAACAGAACTGCATTTGGGGGGAAAATTTACGGAGTTGGAGTCTGGTTATGAATGGGCATTTTAACACTATAAATTCTTACTGGAGAGGTTCTATAAAAATAGCTATTTTTAGGAGAAATGAATTTATTACTCTATCACCCATTGTAATGGAAATGTATCCAGTGAGTCATATCTTTCCACAGAAATGTACTCTAGGCCACGGATGGTACTGAGGAGCTCTGGCACAGACTCAGTCTGAACATTGGCATGGGCTCATGGCATCTCAGACATTGGCAACGGAGGCTCTTCGGAATCATAAATGCTGACCATAGGCAGCTTATTTGTGGAAACCCACAACTAATGTTGGCTCCGTATTTCCCTTCCCTAGTCACAGTAGGCCTCATAATCAGCATGGCTGATGGCTCAGGCTCCTCATGGCTCCCCAGGTGATGGACTGTAACGAAGTCCATCACACAGCTCATTTAGGGGGACCAGGCTCTAGCTATATCAGGCTTTCACTACCAGGATTTTATAAAAAATATCTCTCATTCAAATCAGTATTATAATGTGTATAACATGCAAGAGGCCAAAGCCCTTTCAAAAATTATACGTTAAACTAAAATCAAAATTATGCACTCTGGCAGCAATTAAATCAATATGATCAGTACTACATTGCATGAAAAAGGAACTGAGGTTAATATGAAGTATTTACCACAATGATCACTAGTGAAAAAATGCAAGATTCTTATGAATTCATGTTTTTTGGGAACAAGTAATTTCTTTGAAAGAAGTAGTTTTCATCTTATTATCTTAATATCTTAGAATTCAAAGGCCCCAAAAAGGAAACTCACTCAGGTTATAGACCAAAAATATTTTAAAACACTGACATCTCACTGTATTCGTGTCTGCTAACCTCAACTTATTTAATAAGCAAAAGCTTTATTATCTTCTGAACTCTCGACCTAAAACAGAGGGGTCATCTCTCCACCTAGGAACAAAAGACTAACTGAAAAACATAGATCTGTAGATAACCATACATTACAAACCTGACAACTGCCTATTTTCACTTGATTTGACCAAAATATATGTTTGCATTTGATTATACATCTCATGTTCAGAGGCATTCAATTTAGTTGACAGACAATAGAGTTACCTAATGACAAGGTAACCACCAGGTAAAGCCAATTTGATTAAAACCTCACCAAGAATAGATTTTCACCAAACAAACTTTACTTTCTCAACCATTCCATTCGTACATCCCTCTCATGCTTCATATTTCATGAGGATCCTATCTAAATGAGATGGTGACAGAAGCATCTTTTTTGTTCAGTGATTTTAAGGGGGACCTGTGACTTGAAGAATCTCAAAGCTTTACAAATTCCTGTTGGAGCCAGAGAGGTTGGGAGAATGTCTCACCCCAACTCTAAGGCTGGAAAAGCCAGGAATAGCAAGAGGAAAATAAGCCTTCAAGGTCACTCAAGGTCAGCGAGTAGGACTTGAAATCCAATACCCTTAGTACCTACTCTGCAATTTTAACCAATATCTCATCCCGCTTATCTAGTTCTGATCTGCCTAATGAGCAGCTGTCGAGCATTAAGCAAAATCATCCCATTCCCTTCCTGCTAAAAATACACTGTATATGACAACTTTCAAAAAGGAAGCAAAGGAGATGATGTATAGTTTTCTCTGTCCAGGTGCTTTATTCAGTCCATGGTCTTTATTTAGTTCTTGACACATTCCCGTAGTCATCATGTTTGCTGACACTTCATGACGGCGTCAGAAGTCACCCTTACTGGGAGTGGTTGTACAAGATCATTCCACATTCATGATTGGAGCAAAGAGATGATGCGCCAGGGACAGGAAGTATTTATGGAGCTGGAACAAGAGTAGGGTGGTGCCTTAAGTGACAGGAACATATTTTGTCCACCACTGTGCTTTTTTCAGTTACAATTTTCCTGGAAAATTCCAAAAGGACTAAGTTCAGTAAGTTATGTTACTCATTTCATAAGATTTTCTCCCTTTTAAATTTATTCTGACCTTTTCCCTTTTATCCAATGACAGACTTAGTGTCAAATTCCCTATTCAATACAGTATAATCCTTAGAAATAGGTACAGGTTCCACCCAAATATTTCAACAATGATGTCAAAATAATTGACTTATCACCCTAATTACTCCCATATTTTAAAAATCTATCTTTGGGTTTATTTTCAAACTACTTTACAGACATATTTACAGATATACAGCTATAAAAAGTAATCTAGAAAACATAGGTTTAGGCTGTGGAGACATCAAAGTATATTTATATAGTTTTAGATACATATCAGATATACAATGAAATACCTTCAACTGCTCTCATTATATATTAAAGCTATAAAGCACTTTGTTCTTTAAATGTAGGTTAATGACATTTTCATGTTATGTGTCTTATAAACTATCCATGACATTTTACACTCAGGGTTTAGAATGTGTCTGGTGATTGCCATGATAAATACACAATATAGAAATTAATTTAAATTGAGACACATGACGTGAACCATCAAAATGGCAACCAGGAGGCAAGGTAAAGCTCTACTTTCAATGAGCCCTCAGGCAGAGTTATAAATAGGCAGATGTTGCAGAGTTGGTATTATTAGAAGTGCTATAAGAAGAAGAGGATTGGAGTGAGAATATGTGTTTGTGTGTGTGTGTGTGTGTGTGTGTGTGTGTGTGTGTTTTCTAAGAATAGGAGAGCCAAGATCTTTGGCCAGGAGAGCAGAAATATAGGAAAGAAGCAGCTCAACTTTTCTGAGTGCAAAGAAGCAGAAAAACTATTTAGTAGAGACTGGTGGTAGGAAATAAAACTGAAATATATTTGAGTCTCTTGTATTTTGCAGAAAGGCCTGAGGGAAATTGCAGAACTAATTTGTGAATGACCTCACCCTTAAATTCATGGAAATGACTCCCACAGTTATCTCTTTGACTAGTCTATTTCAATAATAAAGTGGGATCAAGGATGTATTTATATCCAACAGTATGTTGATTTGGATGAAGACTCCAAGAATGCTTAGAAGCAACACTAAGGAATACTGATCATTGCCAAAATTATGCAAACAGTGATGCTAAATGCCAGATGAATTACAACTAAAAGGTGTCTGTTTGATACATAAAAAATCATGAGTATGTCTAGGTGAAAATATGTGTGTGTGTGTGGTGTTTTAGAGTGGAAAGAAGGAAATAAATTCAAATTAATTTTTAAACATTATCTTGTAAATTCTACTGTGCTAATTGTGGAGAGTGTCCGAAGAAAAAAATCAAAGAAATCTTCAAACAATCTAATAGAAATTCTAGTGGTCAATGAGGGGTGACTACAAATATTAACCATGATAGGGCAATGGACATCAGGTCATCATTTACCAAGAATTAAATTGTCAGTTATTGAGAATTGTTCCTTAACCTAAAGCCTCATCATATGTCAAACATCTCTTGACTCCTTCTATATTTTGCATCAGGAATTCTATCTGGGTTCCTTGTCTTCTTTCCTTCACTCTGATACACTGCCTATAATTTGCTGTAAAGTAATTCATATCAAGCCGTGATATGTCTTTTAAGCTATACCAATGGTTCCAAAATTTGTCTGCACACTGGAATCCCCTAGGGAGCATCAAAAAAACATTCTTGCTTGTATCTCAGGTCCAGAGATTCTAATTTAATTGATCAGAGATGTGGTTTAAGCTTTGGAATATTTAAAAAAAAAATCTCCAGATGATTCCAGTAGGCAGGTTTGGAAACCATTGAGCCACACCCTGAAGACGGTTAGTTACCATTGGAAGAAATGTTGTGTGAACACAGGCTTTCATTTCACTTGAGTAAATATTTAGGAGTGGGATTTCTGGGTCACATGGTAGGTGCATGTTTAACTGTATAAGAGGCTGCCAAAATGTACTGCAGTGTCTTTACCATTATGCGTTCACAGCAGGAATGTAAGAGTTCCATTTGCCCTACGTCCTCACTGGCATAGGATATTGGCAGGTTTTGTTATTTTTGTTAAATGGGTACATAATGATATTTCATTATGCTTTTAATGTCCATTGCGCTAATGACTAATGACATTGACCATGCTTTCACATGGTTATTTACCATGCAGAGAGCTTTTTTGCTGTAGTGTTTGTTCAAGTATTTTGCCCATTTTTATTGGGTTGTTTATTACTTATTAAGTTATGAGAATTTTTTTATGCATTCTGGATACATGCCCCTCTTAGATATGGACTTTGAAATATTTTCTTCAAGTTTGTGGTTTGTATTTCCATTTTATTAACAGTGTTTTTCAATTACCAGATTTTAACTTTGATGAAACCCAATTTTTTTCTTTAATGAATTGTGCTTTTGTTGTCATATTTGAGAAATGTTTGCCTAGCTCAGTTTTTCTCTTATGTCTTCTAGAAGAATTAAAGTTTTAGGTTAAGACTATGAACTTTGAGTTAATTTTTCCATATAGTGGATGTGAGAATGTGAGGATATTTATGTTTTTATGTGGAAGCTTAATTATGCCAGCTTTATTTGTTGCAAAGACTATTTGTCTCCATTGAATTGAAAACATATTTACTTGTTATTTCTGAAACCATTTACAACACGCCCCTTAATTATTACTCTTTTTGGAAAATGAGTGAAATAATCCAGGCACTTTTTGCTTTTTTATTGTTTCTTAAAATTAATTTATTTATTTTAGAGAAAGAGAGTATGAGCAGGAGCGGCAGAGGTAGAGAGAGAGAGAATCTCAAACAGACTCTACTCTGAGCTTGCAGCCTGACGTGGAGTTCGATCTCATGAGCTTGAGATCACGACTTGAGCCAAACCAAAAGTTGGATGCTTAACTGACTGCACCACCCAGGCACCCCTGGCACTTTTTTCAGGTAGTAATATTTCTGTTTCTGTTATTCATTTTATTTATCATTGATTTAAAAAATGTTGATGTCTTGTGGCACATTTAAAGGCTGTTGGAATTCTGTAGGGATAGAATTAAATATGTAAATGGATCATTTGGGTAGTATTGGCATCTTAATCATTTAAAGTCTTCCAATCCATTAATAGGGATGTCTTTCCATTTACTGGGTCTTAACTACACTCACTAATGTTCTGTAGTTCTGTGCACACACCTTTTTTACTTCCTTTGTTAAATTTATTTCTAGGTATTTTATTCTTTTGGATATCATTATAAATGAAATTATCTTAATTACCTTTTCAGTGTGTTTGTTGTTGGTACATAGAAATAGCAATTAATATTTGTCTGTTGAACGGCTAACCAGAAACTGCTGAATATGTTTATTTTCTCCAGGAGTTTGAGACTCTGGAATTTTCTGTATAGGACCATGCCATATGCAAATATAGTTGGTTTTTTTTGCTTTTTTTTTTTAAGAACACTACTCTTTTTAATCTTTTATTTTTGAAGAACACTACTCTTTTTTATTTATTTATTTTTAGTTTTATTTTATTATGTTAATCACCATACAGTACATCATTAGTTTTTGATGTAGTGTTCCATGATTCATTGTTTGCGTATAACACCCAGTGCTCTATTCAATACGTGCCCTCTTTAATACCCATCACCAGGCTAACCCATCCCCCCACCCTCCTCCCCTCTAGAACCCTCAGTTTGTTTCTGAGAGTCCATAGCCTCTCATGGCTCGTCTCCTACTCTGAGCCCCCCCTTCATTTTTCCCTTCCTACTATCTTCCTTTTTTTTTTTTTTAAGATATAATGTATTATTTGTTTCAGAGGTACAGGTCTGTGATTCAACAGTCTTACACAGTTCACAGCAAATATAGTATTAATCATTCTTTTCCAATCTGGAAACCATTTATTTCTTTTTGTTGCCTAATTCTCTCACTAGAATTTTCCAGTACAGTGTTGAATAACTGTCATGAAATCACCCACTTTGTCTTCATCCTCATCTTAGAAGGAAAGCTTTTGATCTTTTTGAGTATGACACTAACTGTGCATTTTTCATAAATTTCCTTTATCATGTTGAATAAGTTTCCATCTATTCTTAGCTTTCTGTGTATTTCTATCATGGAAGGAGTTTTGATTCAGTCAAATACTTTTATGCATCATTTGAGATATCAAGTGTTTTCCTCCTTTGTTCTTTTAATGTAGTATATTTTATTGTATTGATGGATTTTATTATATTGAACCACCCTTGAGTTGTTAATATAAATCCCACTTGGTCATGGAGTATAATCCTTTAATATGCTGTGAAATTCAGTTTGCTAATATTTTGTTGAAGATGTTTGCATATATATCTATATATATCCATAAGAGATATTGCTGTACAATTTCCCTTTTTTATGATATCTTTATCTGCCTTTGGTATCAGAGTAATGCTGATCACATAAAAACGATTTAGGAAATGTTCCCTTCTTTTCTGTTTTTCAGAAAAGTTCAAGAAGAATTTTGTTAAATCCTCTTCAGATGTTTGGTACAATTCAGAAGTGAGGCCAACTAATCCTGAACTTTTCTTTTTTGGGAAACTTTTTATTACTTATTGAATGTCTTTAATTATTCTCAGTCTGTTTAGATTTTCTATTTCTTCTTGAGTTAATTTTGGTAAATTATATGTTTGTAGAAATTTGTCCATCTGATCTAGGTTATCTTATTTAGTTGGCATACAATCATTCATAGTATTCTTGTTTAATCCATTTTACTTCTGTAAGATGAGTAGTAATGTTCTACACATGTTTCTGATTTTAGTTATTTGAGTCCTCTTTTCTATGTCAGTCTTGCTAAAAGTTTGTCAATTTTGTTATTTCCAAAGAACCAGCTGTTGATTTCATTTATTATCTTTATTGTTTTTCTGTTCTATTTTATTAATCTCTGTTCTACTCTCTATCTTTTCCTTCCTCCAGCTACCATTGGGTATGCTTTTCTCTTAATTTTCCGGTCCCTCAGAATGTAAAGCTACATTATTCATTTGAGATCTTTCTTCTTTTTTAATGGGGGCATTTACTGCTATAAATTTCCCTCTGAACACAACCTTCATTTCATCTCATAAGTTTTAGTATGATTTTCATTTTCATTTCTCTATAAATATTTTCTTATTTCCTTTGTGTTGTTTTTTTCTTTGATCCATTGGTTAAGAGTAACTTGTTTAATTTCCAAAAATTGGTGAATTTTCTAGCTTCCCTTCTGTTATTGATTTCCATCATTCCTTCATTCCATCATGGTCAGAAAAGATAGTTTGTAAAATTTCAATATTTTTAAATTTACTGAGACTTTTTGTGACCAAATATATGCTCTACCCTGGAAAATGTTCCATGAGCACTTGAGAAGAATATGCATTCTGTTGTTGTTGGATAGTGTGTTCTATATATGTCTATAAGATCTACTTGTTTATACTAATGTTGAAGTCCTCTATTCCTTACTTATCTCCTGTCTAGATGTTCTATCTACTAAAAGTGTAGTATTGATGTCTCCAACTGTGGTAATAGAATTATCTATTTTACCTTTCAAGTATGTCAATGCTTGCTTCCTATGTATTTAGGGCTTTGTTGTTTGATACAAATATGGTTATAATTTTCAT
The DNA here is from genome assembly GCF_004348235.1 of Phoca vitulina. Classification (NCBI taxonomy): domain Eukaryota; kingdom Metazoa; phylum Chordata; class Mammalia; order Carnivora; family Phocidae; genus Phoca; species Phoca vitulina. The sequence continues at coordinate 41,347,313 of NW_022589725.1, forward strand.
ACCTTCTTGAGAAATTGACCATATATATATATATATATATATATATATATATATATATATTTCTCCTTTGTCTTTTCTAACAGCTTTTGACTTAAAGTCTGTGTTTGACTGATAGTATAGCCAACCCAGGTATTTCTTGTCTCAACCTTTGTCTTTTGCTTCAAGTAGCTGGGAATTTTTTCATTCACCCTAAAATGACTTTGAACAATGCCTGCCACTTTTCCACACTGACTAAATTTTGAGTTGGGAAAAACCATAGACAAGAGTCTTGCATCAGTCCCTCAGGTTACCGCCAGCCAGGTAAAACAGACAAACAATAATTTTCACAGAAGGTCGGTTTTAATCCCTCCAGAAAGAGGTACGAAGTTTCCACACTGGAAACATGGGCTTCTTTCTTCAAGATGGCCACCAAGCACAGGAGCCAGTGTCAGAAAGGCAATTAAAAATGCCATGAAGGGGGACCTGGGTGGCTCAGTTGGTTAAGTGTCTGACTCTTGACTTTGGTTTTGGTCATTGTCTCAGGGCCATGAGATGAAGTCCTGAATCAGGATCTACACTCAGTAGGGAATCTGCTTGAGATTCTCTCTCTCCCTCTCCCTCGGACCCTCCCCCCATTTGTGCTCTCTCTCTCAAATAAATAAATAAAAAAATCTTTTTTAAAAAAATGCGATGAAGGGGCACCTGGGTGGCTCAGTCGGTTAAGCATTTGCCTTTGTTCCAGGTCATCGTCCCAGGGTCCTGGGATCGAGCTCGATGTCAGGATACCTGCTCAGCGGGGAGCCTGTTTCTCCCTCTCCCTTTGCCCCTCCCCCCAACTGGTGCTTTCTCTTGTGCATTCTCTCTCTCTCTCTCTCTCAAATAAATAAATAAAATCTTTAAAAATTTTTTGAAAAATACCATGAAGAAGTAGCCCAAGATGGTGATTTATGTAGATCCTGACTTCAAGCAGTCTGCTAGGCTCTCACTGGGTTCCTTTATCTTGTACTGCAGCCTAGAAATGCTCTTTAGGCAGTACTTGAGTCAATGATAGGGCTCATATCACCTCATCTCTGTCTCCTCTCTCAGAAATCATTGTCCTATGTTGTCTGATATTCAATGCCTGAAAATCATTGTTACATATATTTGGTTCTGTTTTCAACTAGTTCAGGGGGAAAGTAAACCGAGTCTGTTACTCCATCTTGGCTGAAAGCAAAATCCCCAAATAATGGTCTTTTAAACAATACCCTGTTTTGTTTTGTTTTTTTGCATTTTGTTAGATTTTTCTAATTTCCATTGATATTCTTAGTACTCTCTCCTGATTTTAACCTACATTCCACTTGATTGTGTCTTATAAAAAGATATTCAATCTTAATTATCTCACAACTAGTTTATCAACAAAGCATTTACGTCATGATTTTTTCTAACAATGTAAGGATTTGAATAATATATCTAGGGATTTCCAATCAAATAAAACATTTCAAATTTAAAAACCACCACAGTTACATATTCAATAATAATAATAATCACAAACTTATTTTGCTTATTTTTTGTCAGATCCTGAGTTGAGTGCTTTAAATGCATTTAGCTTATTAACATGCACAGGAAACCAACGTTTCTGTGAATAACCCAACGTTACAAACAAAGGACCTGAGTCTTTCATTAATCAAGCACTTTTTTTCAAAGTCATACAGATGGCAGTGCTACTCTCAGACTTGAATCCAGGTCTGATAGTAGCTACAGCTCATCCCCCTCAACATTGTTTCTCGAGTCATGGATGAAGAGAGTAGACCTTTTTTAAGTTTTGACTTCTAAACAGTTTTAGTATTACAAAAATTTTAGAATTAAAAATTATACTGTAACCACACACCAAAAAAAAAAAAAAATCAAAGAACTAACTGTGTGATCCTATGAGGCAGTGCCCCATTTGTATGAGAAAACATCACATATGTAGATATAATGTAGAGCACTCCCCATTGCACTATCTTCCTTTGTTGACTCCTCATTGCCCTGAGAAGGCTGTGTGCATCTTGAGGGCAACAGCAACATTTTACTCTCATTTGTATTCCAGACATCTAGTCCAACACCTGGTTCTTAGGAAATGTTAAATAAATGTTTATTAAATGAATGAATGTTTCCAATCTACTGAGATAAAGCCATTTATATTTTATTTTATTACAAACAAAAATAGAGAAATGGCAGGAAATTTATTTTCTTTATATTAAATTGATCTACCCACATAGCTCCATATATCCATGCCCATACTACTGGGATCCTGAGATTTGCTAGCAGAGATTCTTAACTGGGTATCCACTGAAAGCTTTTGACCTAATGAATGAATATCAAAGGGGTTGAAAACTTCCTGGAATTGTTTATAAAATTGTGGGTATGTGTACTTTTTTCTTGATAAAGGATGAATAATATTTTCAGAAGGATATGTGATTTTGAAAGGTTAAAAATTCCATTAAATTCCTTTAAATTGACCCCTATTTCTCTTTTTGCACTAAAAATAGAATAAAATGGAAGAAAGGAGGGAGGGATAGTTGGAAGAAAGCAAACAAGCAAGGAACAAAGAAAGAAAAGAAGGAAAAACTTTTCAAGGGACTATGATACAGTAATCTATAATACGTTCTCCAGTTTCTTAATATCATTTTTCTTGAGTATATTGCTTCTACCTCAACTATCTCAACAAAATAGCTCTGCCAAAGCTAACCTACAATGCATCTCTTGCCAGATGTAAAAGGGGTTGTTTCAGTCCTTAACTTACAGATGTTCTGCTATATTTGATAATGTCCCCTCTTTGAAACTTACACCACAAGCTTCTGTACACCACTTTCTTCTCTTTGCTTCAGTCTGATGTTTTATAGAATTCCACCCTCTTCTTTGCCATATACTCACCATAGTTGAGCTAATTAACAGACAGAATTTTTACTGTGCTACCCAATTCTTTATTTAGATGCCTAGACAAAGTCTTTCCTACTCACTAGTATAGAGTTAAGTGCCTGTTGGATATCAGTCCTTGGATGTTCAACAGGTTCCTCAGCCTGTAGATGTTCAAGACTAAGCTCACCAGATCTCCAATATCTTATCAAATTCCTTGCTTTCCATCATACTCAGGCACCTTCTTTCTGGGTTCTGTTTTTGTCACCTATATCTACTTATACCCTATATCCTACCATAATGGGGAGCTCCTTTTAACTCTATCATAGCAGTGATCACAATGGATTGTTTATTTGATTCCTGTCTTCTAGGCTTTTAGCAACCAGGCAGCAATGATGCTGATTTCTATTTCTGTATTGACAGTGTAATACTGTCAATCGAAACCTGGCCACACTGAGTGGTTCCCACAACAGAGGTCTGTTGAATAAATGGAGGACAAGTCATTAGAGTCACATGTAATAGAAAAGACACTGCTCAAAGGGCCAAGAGACTAAGCAATCGTGTTTTCTCTCTCCTTATTTAACATTTGAGTATTTGTCTCATCTTTTTCTTTGGAACAATAATTCAGCCCAAAGTTTTGTTTGATATTGCCCTATAATTATATGTAAAATAACTTTTAGAAATATGAATAGGTATTCAAATATAACACACCATACACATAAGACAGACTTAGTGAATTTTATGCACATTGATCCACATAGTCACATTTTGAAAGAATTTGATTTCTCTCTCTATGAATTAACTTCTTAAATTTACTAAAGCAAGGACTCCTCCATAATAGAGAGTACATTATGATGAAATTTGATATTAATATATTGGGATATACTATGAAAATACTTTATGGGTTCCTTGAAACACCTATTAAATTCAATGAAAATGAATGAACATAAACCCAAATGAACTTGTGCTTTTTCTTTTACGGCCCTTTAACCTAGTAGACCCACCCTGATCTATGAAGCTGTTATGACATAAAAATGGCAGTCAGATTTCCCACATAGTTCTGCTCAATATCTCTCATATTCTAATTCTTAAGATTTTTTGATAAACTTTGGGTCTTATACAAAACTTGTACAACCATCCCTGATATTTAAGAGGAGTCAATGTTTTAAAAATAAAAAGTAATTACAACTGTAGGTTCTACATCACTTGCCAAGGAATATATTCTTATTAATAGTGCTACTGTTGATAGTAAAAACAATAAACTAAAGTAGAGTAAAACTAGTGTAAAATCATCCCTAAACAAATTTGATTGGGGGGAAAAAGGGAGAAAGATTCCATTCATTAATGCAAGTAATTCTAAGTTTGGGTAAGTTGTCTTTGAAAGAATAAATCTTTTATTTAAATAACAAAATGAGCCATTGACCCTAAATCACATAGTTTCTTTAATTATTTCCCTCTGTGAATGATTTTTCTCCTTAGTGGTTTGAATAGAGCATAAGATACAATTTTCTTAAATTTTTATTTAAATTCCAGTAAGTTAACATATAGTGTAATGTTAGTTTCAGGTGTACAATTTAGTCACTCAACACTAACATATTACACCCAGTGCTCATCACAACAACTGCACTCCTTAATCTCCATCACCTATTTAATCCATCCCCCCACCCGCCTCCCTTCTGGTAACCATCAGTTTGTTCTCTATACTGAAGAGTCTGTTTCTTGGTTTGCCTCTCTTTTTTTCCTCGATGGTTGTTTTTGTTTCTTAAATTCCACATACGAGGGAAATCATATGGTATTTGTCTTTTTCTGACTGACGTATTTCATTTAGCATAATATTCTCTAGCTCCATCCAAGTCATTGCAAATGGCAAAATTCCATTCTTTGTTATGGCTGAGTAATATTCCATTGTGTATATATACCACTCTTCTTTATCCATTCATGAAAATGGATTAAAGACCTAAATGTGAGACCGGAAACCACTAAAATCCTAGAAGAGAGCATAGGTGGTAACCTCTTTGACATCAGCTACACATGTCTCCTGAGGCAAGGGAAACAAAAGCAAAAGTAAACTATTGGGACTTTATCAGAATAAAAAGCTTCTGCACAGCAAAGGAAACGATCAGTAAGACTAAAAGGCAACCTACAGAATGGAAGAAGATATCTGCAAATGATATATGATGGGTTAGTATCCAAAATATATAAATAACTTATAAAACTCAACACCCAACAAGAAAATAATCCAATTATAAAATGGGCAGAAGACATGAATCTTTCCAAAGAAGACATAGAGATAGCCAAAAGACACATGAAAAGATATTCAGTATCACTCATCATCAGGGAAATACAAATCAAAACTACAATGAGATATCGCCTCACACCTGTCAGAATGGCTAAAATTGGGGCACCTGGGTGGCTCTGTTGGTTAAGTGTCTGCATTCACCTCAGGTCATGATCTCAGGGTCCTCAGATTGAGTCCCAAATTGGACTGCTTGCTCAGTGGGGAGTCTTCTTCTCTCTCTGTCTTCCCCTGCCTTTGCTCATGCTTTCTCTCTCTCAATCTCTCTCTCAAATAAATAAATAAATAAATAAATCTTAAAAAAATAGAGTGGCTAAAATCAAGAACATGAGAAACAACAGGTGTTGGCAAGGATGTGGAGAAAGAGGAACCCTCTTATACTATTGGTGGGAATTGCAAACTGGTGCAGCCACTCTGTAAAACAGTATGGAAATTCCTCAAAAAGTTAAAAATAGAACTACCCTATTGCAATTGCACTCCTGGGTATTTATCCAAAGAATACAAAAATACTAGTTCAAAGGGATACATGCACCCCGATGTTTATAGCAGTGTTATCTCCAATAGTCAAATTAAGGAAACAGCCCAAATGTTTATCAACAATATAATAGTTTTTAAAAAGAAGCTTCACCCAAATGCCTTCAGAACACCTCTACCTTTGTTAGCACATATTAAACATATTACTGCACATACTCCTGAAAATACTGGCCATCTTCAGACATTCCTTTGCATCCCCAAACATGTAGCATAAACTCAAATTGGTTTATGAACTTTTCATGTGATTATAGTTGTTTTTTGACTTATAAGATGAGAAAAAAAAATGGGCAAAGAGTAACAAATATTTTGATGCCTTACTATCTTTTCTCTTGAATGATAATATACAAAGAGATTGGGTATTTTATAGTTGCCCTAGTTTTATTTATTATATATCATGTAATTGCAAAATATTTTGGCCCATATTTGTTAATATTAAGTGATATTAAATTCTTGGAATCTAAGTAAAATTTTCTGTTAGGAGAAAAACATGAAGTATTTAACAGCACTTTAACAAATTTTTTAACAAGTTGCAACTATTTTCTTTGTTTTATGAAAGAGATGTGACATAGTTTTCCCTACTAGTAGTTAATAAATATATGTTTATATATTTAGAAATACTCCCTTTATCACATATGTACAATAAATACAAAAAACCCACAAAGTATGACCTTCATAAAAATATTTATTTATTTATTTAGACCTTCATAAAAATATTTAATAATGGAGAATTCAAATTATAAAATACAATTTTTAGGAAAAATTAGAGCCACACAGAAATTGAGTAGCAAAATCTGTGGAGTTGAGGGATATATATTTCCATGTCCACTGTATCTCTGTTGTAGCTTATTTGATTTCCATCGAAAAACTTGAGGGACTTGTTAGTACCTTCTTCATGTGTATGAGAACACTTGATAAATATCCATTTAAAAACGAACTCAAAGGGAAGGACATCTGGTACTGTGTAGTGAGGACTTTTATAAATCTACCTGTACATTAAAAGCAACAAAAACACTGGCAAATTGTCAACATTGATGTTTTCAGGAAATTGCAAATAATAAATAAAGGACTGACCTCGTACAAAAGATTTTCAATATAAATCAATGATTGGCTTCTCACTAGAAACCACGGAGAACAGAAAGCAGTAGGATGATAAGCGTTGAAAGAAAAAGAATATTAATCAAGAATACTACATTCAGCCAAACTAAGACATTCTTAGATAAACAAAAACAGAGAATTTCTTGCTAGCAGACCACCCTACAAGAAAAATTATAGGTAATTATTTAGACCATGTACAATGAGAGGAATACTGATAATAGGTTAAATCCACAGGAAGAAATCAACAGCACCAGGAAAGTGCTAAACTAAACTTAATTACTAAACTAATTAGGTAAACATAAGAGAATATAAATGTATTTTTGGTAATATTTTTTCCCTCATATAATTTGAAAGGCAACTGCATAAAACAATAATTACAAAAATGGGTTAATTAGCCAATAGTATATAAAGATCTAATGTACATGACAATAATAACACAAAGGAAAGGAAAATAGATCAATCTTGGAACAAAGTTTCTGTAAACTATTTAAGTTAGTATTAATCTGAGCAAGATTGTTTTAAGTTAAGATGTTAATTGTAATCCTCAGGGCAACCATTAAGAAAATGGAAATTATATCTATACACAAAGGAAATAACAAGGGAGAATTTAGTCTAAGTAACAACATGAAAATGTACACAAATATAAAACACACTATAAAGGTAAGTATATAGCCAAAATCAGAATACTCTAATACTGTAAGACAGTGTTGTGCTAACCATTTAATTCTAGCATACATTTTAAAAGACAAAAATATTAATTATTTTAAATTATTAATTCAATTTAATTCTATTTAAATTTGATTAATTTAATTATTAAATAATTATGCAATAACTATAATAATTTGTTACTGGATAAAAATATAAAAAGATGTAAATTGTAATATGAAAAACATTAAAAGAAGAGGAGTTAAAGGGTAAAGTTTTTGTATGCAATCAAAATTAAGTTATCAGCTTAAAATAGTCTATTGCAACTATAAGATATTTCATGTAAGCCCCATGATAACCACAATGCAAAAGTCTATACACAGAAGCTAAAGAGAAGGGAATCAAAGCATATACTAGAGAAAATCATCAATTCACTAAAGAAGATAGCAAGAGAGGAACAAAGGAACTGCAAAACAGCCAGAAAACAACAAGATGGAATTCCTAAGTCCTTATCTATCAATAATTATTTTAAATGTAAATGGACTAAATTCTTCAAAAGACATGGAGTGGATGGATGGATAAAAAAAAAAAACAAGAACCTAATATATATTGCCTACAAGAGACATATTTCAGCTTTAAGGACACACATAGTCTGAAGTGAATGAATATACAAAGATACACCATGCAAACAGGAACTAAAGAGAACAAGGGTAGCTGTACTGAGATAAAATTGGTTTTAAGTAAAAAGTGTAAGAGACCAAAAAGGTCATCATATGATAAAGGTGTCAATTCGTCAAGAAGACATAACAATTATAAGTATATATGCACTAACTTGGAGCACTTAAGGATATTAAGCAAATACTAACAGACCTGAAAGGATAAGTAGACAATGTTATAATAATAGTAAGGGACTTCAATATCTTACTTTCATCCATCAATAGATTATCCAGAGAGAATAGCAAGAAGGACACATTGATCTTGAACTATACTTTAGACATGCATGAAACATTCCATCCACCAGCAGCAGAATACTCATTTTTTTTAATTTTTTTATTGTTATGTTAATCCCCATACATTACATCATTAGTTTTAGATATAGTGTTCCATGATTCATTGTTTGTGCATAACACCCAGTGCTCCATGCAGAACGTGCCCTCCTCAATACCCATCACTAGGTTAACCCATCCTCCCAACCCCCTCCCCTCTAGAACCCTCAGTTTGTTTTTCAGAGTCCATTGTCTCTCATGGTTCTTCTCCCCCTCCGATTTCCCCCCCTTCATTCTTCCCCTCCTGCTACATTCTTCTTCTTCTTTTTTTCTTTCTTAACATATATTGCATTATTTGTTTCAGAGGTACAGATCTGAGATTCAACAGTCTTGCACAATTCACAACGCTTACCAGAACACATACCCTCCCCAGTGTCCATCACCCAGTCACCCCATCCCTCCCACCCCACCCCCCATTTTTTTAAAGATTTTTTATTTATTTATTTGAGAGAGAGAAAATGAGAGAGAGCAAGCACATGAGAGGGGGGAGGGTCAGAGGGAGAAGCAGACTCCCTGCCGAGCAGGGAGCCCGATGTGGGACTCGATCCAGGGACTCCAGGATCATGACCTGAGCCGAAGGCAGTCGCTTAACCAACTGAGCCACCCAGGCGCCCAAGGGGTTATAGTCTTAAATGTTAAGACCTGGATCCATAAAACTCCTAGAAGAAACATAAAGGAAAAGTTCTTTGACATTGGTCTTTACAGGGAATTTTTGGGATATGACACCAAAAGCAGAGGCCACAAAAGGAAAAATAAACAATTAGGTCTACATTAAACTTAAAACCTTCTGAAGAGCAAAGGCAACCATCAACAAAGTGCAAAGACAATCTATAAAATGGGAGGTCTTTGCAAACCACATATCTAATAAGGAGTTAATATTCAAAAATATGAGAAACTTGATAGCATAAAATAAATGAATAAATAAATAATCTAATTAATAAATAGGGTAAGGACCTGAAGAGACATTTTGCCAGAGAAGACATGCAAATGGCCAATAGGTACATGAAAATGTTCTCAACGTCACTCACCATCAGGAAAATGCAAATCAGAACCACAATGAGCTATCACCTCAAACCTGTAAGGACAACTTTTATCAAAAAGATAGGTAACAAGTATTGGCCAGATGTGGAGACAAGGGAACCCTCGTGCTCTGTTAGTAGGAATGTAAAATGGGGCAGTCACTGTGGAGAACAGTACAGAAGTTCCTCAAAAAATTAAACACTAAAATTACCATATGATCCCAGATTCCCACTTCTGGATGTATATCCAAAGGAAAGGAAGTCAGTATCTCAAAGAGGTATCTGCCCTCCCATGTTCATTGCAGTATTATTTCCAATAGCCAGGATATGGAAACAACCTAAGTGTTTGTTGACAAATGAATGGATAAGAAAATGTGTGTGTGTGTGTGTGTGTTTGTGTGTGTGTAAAATATTATTAAGCCCTGAGATAGAAGGGATTCCTGACATTTGCAACAACATGGATAAACCTAGAGGAGAGTATGCCAAGTGAAATAAGCTAGGCGGAAAGACAAATACTATATTATTCTCACTTATATGTGGACTCAAAAAAAAAAAAAAAAGTTGAATTCATAGAAATAGAGTACAATGGTGATGACCAGGGCCTGGGAGTGGGAGAGATGGACAGATGCTGGTCAAGGTACACGTCTTCTTTTTATAAGATGAATAAGCTTTGGAGATCTAATATATATCATAGTGACTATAGTTAATGAGGCTGTGTTGTGTACTTGAATTTTGCTGAGAGCAGACCTTTAGCATTCTACCCGCACACACACACACATGCACATGCACACAAGGTAACTAACTATGTGAGGCGATGGATCTCATTGTGGCAATCATCTAATAGAGTATACATATGTTAAATCATTACATTGTACATTTTGAACATATACAATTTTGTCGATTATACTTCAATAAAGCTGAGAAAAATTTAAACAGTAGTCCAAAAGTGGCAACAACCCAAATATCCGTCATCTGTTGAATGGATAATAAAATGTGATATAGTCTTCAATAAAAAGGAATGCAGTACTGACACATGCTACAACATGGATGGACCTTTACAACATAATGCTAAGTGAAAGACATAGTCACAAAAGACTCCATATTGTATTATTTCACTTATATGAATAGTTCAGAATAGTAAAATTTATAGAGAGAAAGTATACTAATGGTTTTCCTAGAAGAGGTGTGACTGTGGATGGGCACAAGATTTCTTCTTGGAGCAATGAAAATTATTAAAATGTGGTGATGGTGGCACAACTCTGTGAATATACAAGCAAACAAGTAAGTTTGCACCTTAAGTGGATGAATTTTATGGAACGTAAATTCTAAACTCAATGAATCTGTTAAAAAATGGAATTTCCCAGTTTTTATTATATTTATCTCTTTGAATTTCCATCTTTCCGGTAGACTGTGTTTCCCAGGGAGGAGCACTATGTCTTACTATTAGTTAACCCCCAGCTAATATTCAGTTTCTGGTTTGTTTCCACTAATTGTGAAATATTTACTCAATACATAAATATGTGTTATTATGTTTCCATATCATAAAGCTGAGTTAGGGCAAATTATTGTCTTTTTAACTTTTTTTTTTTTTAAAGATTTTATTTATTTATTTGACAGAGACACAGTGAGAGAGGGAACACAAGCAGGGAGAGTGGGAGAGGGTGAAGCAGGCTTCCCGCGGAGCATGGAGCCCGATGCGGGGCTCGATCCCAGGACCCCGGGATCATGACCTGAGCCGAAGGCAGACGCTTAACGACTGAGCCACCCAGGCGCCCCTGTCTTTTTAACTTTTTAACCCTTGTAGAATCATCAACTGAAATAGTCTTATTCCATCACAAGCACTCAATACATATTTAATGAATAAGCCATTCGTAGATAGATATCTCAGTCAGCATTTTCGTAGGACATTGTGCCATGAAGATAATGTTGAAGGCTCTGCAGTAAGACCAAACTTCTCTTTTTTTTTTTTTTAAAGTCTGAAACTGTCTGACCTTGAAACACACATACAGTCTTTTTGTTAGCCATGTAAACCCTTTGCTTTAGTAATTTATAATTTATAATTAATATCTGACATACAGCTTCACTTCTTGTCTTAAATTTGTATTAATTTGTCAAAGGATGTTCTAATAAATCTACTACTTTCATGCAGAATTTTTTTCTAGTTCAGAGTATGAATTACACCTAAAATGATAAAATCCTTGAAGGCAGAGTCTTATCCAACTGTAACCTTATTACCTACAACAATGTCATCTCAAAGTATATCAGTCAAGATAATCAGTATCTGGCAACTTCATCAAATTTCTTCCCTAAAATTAAATTCTGTGATTCATGCGCAAAATAAGGTCTCATTTCTATGGTACATAACAAAGAGAAATATCTCCTAATAATCCTAGAACTCTGGAATGGACATTCTTCTGCCTTTATTCATTTTTTTATTTACCTTCCTGAATAACATATGCTTATTTCTTAGTATGGCACATCAGCTTTACAGAATATTTTCTTAATCTTCCATCAGGTATAGTTATTTTGTAGAAGGAGACATTTCTCAGATGGGTCTTGGTGGCATTGCATGTTTTTCTGACTCCTGGCATGGCTATTGAGACCTTCTTAAGGAAATCTGTAACAACCAGAGAAAGCAATAACCCTTAAGTATATACACATTAAGGTAACTACTAAGTAATGAAACTACTAATTAAATCCATGCTCAACAGGGGCAAGGATCTTACTGCAGAGGCTAGGAGTTTTTTAACTTATACAGATTCCCAGTATTAAACTTAGGTTTCATTTTCTCTGATAACACCTTATGTTGCCCATGCGCACATCACAGGGTTTTCTCCACTTGCTTGCTTGCTTGCTGCTGGTGGCTGGGTGTCCTGAGTTTCCCTGCTGCCATTTTGCTTCTGAGAAGCCACCATCATGATCACCAGAGGGTCAGTGCATCAACAGCCTCAGTGAGTGTGAATAAATAAATAAATGCAAATGAACAAAGAGAGAGCCCGGTCCCCAAGATTTATCTGCCAAGTTAAATTATCAAAAGACTCCTAATAAGGTATTCATGTAGGTTGATGAAAATCTTCAGAGTATCAGAAGAAGCTTGGCTTGAATTTTGAGAGAGCAGGGTTCTAGGAGTGGCAGAAGATGCCAAGAAGAACCAAGCTAAATGAAACAAAAGCAGTCATAATAGAAACCAGACCAAAACCACTTTCATTTTCTTAGACCATCAAATGTGAGAGACAGAGAAGTCTGGGGATCACCTGTAACTTTTAAGTGCATGAAAATCAGCGTATTCTCTCAAAATATGTTCTTGGTTCCACAGTCTGGACTGGATGAGAAAGTGCCCCAGAACATTCTGTGTCCAGGTAATGGCTCTATCAGGAATTGTACCTTTCATCTATCTAGGATAAGAAAGCATATTCTGCTTCAGGCACTGTAATACAAATGTTCTAATTTAATGCGTGAGTGATTTTGATTTGACCAATTATTATTCATATTGTTGGTTATGGCTAGTGCCTCTATGAGTCTTTTGAATCCAGTATGTTAGCTCTAATGCTCCAGGTTTTGATTTCAGTTTGTATAGATCGTCTTTTCACTAATTTTCCCATAAATATATCTTAACAACCCGAGTATCTCTTAATTCTGAGCAATCCCTATTTGGTGGCCCAACATCATCTTTGCAACAGAAGGAGGCATCTATCTGCCTTTCTGATTTTTACGGCTGGCGCCTCTGTCAACCAGGCTTCTGCTGGTGCCTCATTGAAGTGAAAGGTTCACCCATCGCTGACGCCAATTCACCCATTGCCTGCAGCGATCCTATCTCCTGGATCACATGACTCTGATGTCTTTTCAAGCCTACTTCCAAATTTAACCTTGATGCAACATCTTCCCATGATTCTGACAGTTGCAAGCAACCTTTCATTTCCGATCTCCATCCCTGGCACATTTAACTCTCTCACACAGTATTTGCCATGTTTTGTTGTTGTTGTTGTTGTTCAACAGTGTGGCTTTGTGTGTGTGGCTTAACATCTGCCCTGTCCTTGAGGGTTGGATCTTGCCTTTTTTTTTTTTTTTTTTATACCACAGGATTATAAATGACAGTAGTAAGTGCTTGGCCAACACGTAGGGGTCAATAAATGAAAAAACTAGTATAGATATGATAAAGTGGCAAGAAACAAATGATTAGTCCTCAGCTGGAATAACTAGGACAAATTGTGTAAAATGTCTATTAAATAGAAGTCCCCCTTTTATAAAATGAAGGGAATGGATGGTGTCATGTCTTCACTCCAGCTCCAACTTTGGGTCATCTATTCCAGTGGAGAGGGGAAGAGAAGCAGGCCCAGGGGAAACCAGGGGAGTTTATCTAACGCTTTGTCTTTCTAAAGTCTTTGGCCTTGGGAGTGGCATTCTGATAGGGTGTGCCAGGGACAGCAGCCTTGCCTTCCAACGGCAGGAACTGATAGACTGAGTAGCTAGTCTTCTCCCTATCAGGAGGATAAACATAAGGGATTTAACCCAGATAATGTAGTTCTGTTTTGTTTTCCTATGCCACTTATAATCTGTGTTACATGGAAAAGTTGCTTCATCTCTCTATGTCCCATTTCATAAATTTGTAAAATAAGGATAATAAGATCAACCATCTGAATTTCTTTTTTTTAAAGATTTTATTTATTTATTTGAGAGAGAAAGAGAGTGTGAGAGTGAGAGAGCATGGGGGAGGGGGGTAGGGCTGGGGGCAAAGGGAGAGGGAGAAACAGGCTCCCCTCTGAGCAAGGAGCCCGATGTGGGGCTTGATCCCAGGACCCTGGGATCATGACCTGAGCGGAAGGCAGATGCTTAAACAACTGAACCACCCAGGCGCCCACCATCCAGATTTCTTAAAGGACTTAATTAAATTAGCAAGCATGAGGCAGTACAATGTACATGAACTGCAAGGCGACTGGAGCCACTCTCTAGGTGAAAATCAAGGATCTGCAAATTCCTTTGTGATCTTGGGAAAGTCACTTAGCCTATCTGTGCCTTAGATTTTTGTATATAGTAAGGATCACCACAGTCATCTGATGACACCTTTCCAAGGATTAGAAGAGTTAACACTTCATTAAAAGGTTTGGAACATGTAATAAACCTCAATAAGTATTAAGTATGTTCATTAGTTACCCAATAATTAGTTCACTTCACTTTAACAGTGTCCGATGGATAACAGAAGTGGCAGGCCTTCCCCTCCATTCATTCAGGGATTATAGGAGGGTTAAACCAAGAAAGACAAAATCCTCTTACAATGTACCTCTATCCCCTACAATATCTCTGCTCTCCCTTGTGTTTAGATCAGTGTGGTAGAAAATTGACTCCCTTTTTTGTTCTGAGGCTAGTGGGTATCACTCAAATACCTCTTTCCCTACTTCTTTAAGCTGGGAGCTCTCATTCATAATGAAGCATTGCTAAATACTAACCATGACTTCTGTACTTTTGTATTGTGAATTAGAAATTATCTTCATGTCTCTGATTACTACCTTCTGTCTTTCTCCTGACCAGCTATAATCCCGCGCCATTCTTCCCCCTAAGTAGCCCTGGGTTCACGCTATTATCCTAGATCCCTCTATCAGCTTCTCCTGTGTACAATAACTTCCCTCTCTTGACCTTTAAAATTTTCTTGAAGCCAAGTGTAAATCCTAGTTCATTGTCCAAATCCTACCACCTTTGACACATTGTATTTGCCTATCTTGTCCTTTGTTGAATTACAGACCCGGAGACCAAAATTTCATGGCCTTTGATTGACAAAATGCATAAGGCCAAAAAAACAAAACAAAACAAAACAAAAACAACAACAAAAAAAACAATGGAATTGATACTTTAAAAAACTATTTAAAAGCTGAAAAAAATAAAAACTCTTAGGATTCATCTAATCCCACCTAACAAGTTTTCCAATTTCTAGTGTTAAATGATGAGGAAAATGCCTGGTATTAAAACAAAGCTAGAACTTGCTTAACCTTTCTGTTAAGGACCAAAGAATCAAACAGAAATAAGAGAATTGAACTAATACTAATGTCTCTAGTATAAAATTTGTTTTTGGAGAAAAGGAAATCATATTTGAACCTAAGCTTTGAAGTGACTATCAAGTATAATTGGGGACCATTCATTCTGGAATTGAAACAGTCAAGAGTTGCTGCTGTTTATTGAGCTCTCTACACCCCTGTTGGTGTTTACCATCCACTTGCTTACCTCCACCAACATAGCTACCATTATATCCAGTATAAAGAGTAATTACAATGAGGTGAGGAACCCACATTTTATTCAACTGGATCTCATCTATTAAGATGTCGACAGCAGGGCCTTCTATGTCTGCTCTATCCAATGGCATCTGCTGTCATTTTTCCTACTCACTTTTCTTCGTTCCACCTGTTATCACTTGGCACTACTATATATATATATATACATTTGTTTATTTGCTGCTAATGTCCCAATCTAGTACTGAAGTTCTGGGAGGCCAGGCATTTCCTCTGTTTGGTTTATCACTAGGATGCCAAACCACAGAATAGTGCCTGGCAGGGATTAGAGGTTCCATAACTATTTGTGCCATAAAAACATGGAGATCTGGGGGATCAAATAACTTATCTCAACCAGATTATCCAATTAATAGGGAGGAAAAGCAGGATTCAGACACAGATCGGCAAGTACGAATCCCACCAGTATGCCCTATCACTGCTCATATTTCCAAATGACTGGTCCCTGTCACTAACATTGACAGAGGGAAATCCCAGCCCCCTGGGGTCATGACCAACACAAGAGCAGAATAAATGGAGGGTCTAACCTATCCCACAGCCAAGAACACTGTCTAGTATGCTGTAAAGAGGACGCTGCAGAAGAGCGACTTTTTAACAGGAAATGTGATTGATTTACCCCTAACTTACTAATTGCATTTTATAGGGAGAGTTTACACATGCCACTTCTCAGGAAGCTCAGAGTAAAAAGAGAAGGGAAAGAAAGAACATTAAAAAGAAGAGTATGCCATTCGTGTTGACTAATGAAGGCATCTCTATCTTATGTGACCACCTTTTCATGTGTTTCTTTTTAAACTGCAATCAATGAAAAGGACAGACATTCTCAGTATTAATGGACATTTGATTAGGCAGAAGTATGCCTTCCCCATGCTAATGATCAGTAATGTTCCTCTGTATGTGAATTTCATTGCCCTGAGAAAAATACCTCTTTCATTTGCATGATTTAAAAATCCCTCTCAATCATCTAGCATTAATTCAGTTAATATTTTTAACTCAAAAGATAGTTCAATATAATGGGGAATGTCTTTTCCCAAAATTGCTTTGAATTTCCAAGTGTGATACCTTGAAAATTGGGATCTCTATAGACTTTGATGATGACATGACTTTAATGGCAAAAGGACTTCTACCCCCACCTCATTGCTTTCTGTTCTGATCCTTTTCTCAAAATTGCTCACACCTAAGCCCAGTTGGAGCCCAGGTGCCATTTCTGTAACCTAACTAGCAGCTGCGTCTTTTAAATCATTGCCCATCCATTGAAGAGGGGACATTTTAAATACGTTTTTCAATAAAGAGAATATGTCTAGCAGCTGTATAGGAGCTGATCTCATACCTTCTCTTTTATCTCATATAACACTCACCACAGACTAACATAATGATCCTCATCCATGAAAATTTGTAATTCACTCTAGCCACAGAACGGGAAAATTCAATGAAAAAAAAGATCCTTCAAAATGTTATTCTCCCTCATTCATATATGAAACATTGAAACTTCACAGCAAGTCATTATGAGGGAAGATATAAGAAATGAAGTAAAAACAATCCTTAAATTAGAAAGAGGAGATTGGCATACAAAACAAAGTAAGTGAGGATACAAACCAATCCATAATGACACCTTCTGTTTATTCTCCACAGTGAACTTTTAGAGAAAAATAGAATCTTACACATATTGCATATTGGTGCTTGACTTTTTTTTTTTTTTTTTTCCAAATCAGCTTCACATACTTTTTAATATGATCTGGTCCAAGCTTAGAGACTGCATTAGGGAATGCAGTCCTTCTGGTAGAAAATGATTCCAAGTTTTTGGAAAGTCATAAATCCTCACTTTAATAATAGATCTCTAGAAAGCGACGATCAGGAAAAGTATTAGCTATATTTTTGTGCTTACTATGAGAGATTATAGTTGTTTTTTGTTTTTTGTTTTTTTGCAGTGTGCTTGTTATTCTTTGAATTTGCTGTGTCCATGAATTCATCGTAAGAAGCGAGTCTATAACTTTGTATGTTTATTAACTCATGCAATGTGTTCTTTTGCCCTAGGCTGGATAATGTCGGACACACCAAGGTACCTAGGTAGCAATAGTATGGGGAGTGATTAGATAACATAAGACAAATAACACGACACACGATGTTATTGGGATCAAGTAGAAGCCCAGATTAAGTTCTGTGACATTTCAGAGATAGACTGATCACATGCTTTTGGAGACACTGAATAGATTTCCAAAAGAAAAGAATTGTTGGCCGTGCCTTCCTATGTGGGATTGAGGCAAGTGCTGAAGAGGAGATCGGACATTTGAAATAATGGTTGTGCCATGAACCAGGCTCTACGATGGAGAAGCATGGAGAACATTCTGAGAAGAGATAATACTAGTACTCCTTTCTGCTGTGGAATGAAATGATCATCAAGGATTACTGGCAGAGAAATTATAATGGGAATTTGGGGTTGGATCAGGGAAAACTGCAACTTAGGACAGCTTCTGGAGGCTCTAAATAAGTGGAGAACTTAAACGGCACGGCAAGCAAAAAATTCTTTTGAGATTAAATGATAATATGGCTATTTTATTTTTATTTAAAACCCATTTATCTCTATCATTTAAAACCCATTTAGCTATATCATCACCAACACTGAGCACTTGCCATGTACAAAGAATTCTACATAAATTATTATATTAGTTCTTACAATAATGCTGTGAGCTAGATATTATCAATGTCATTTTAAAAGAGAAGAAATTAAAACCCATTGAGTAAAGGATCTTCCATAAGATTACAGGTCTCAAAACTGGCAAAGCCAGTGTTGGGGTCCAGGCCAGCTAACACAAATGCTTACCTCTTACCGCACCCTGCCACGTGGATAAGTTGTTTGGCACAGCGGTTCAGAGCGTTTACAATGAAAGGACTTGCACCTTTTATAAGTAGTTCGTTTAAATGATATAAACAAGGAAGGTAGAAAAAAATTGAACAGAAACTCTTTTATTACCACAGATGTCTTACTACCAACTTAAACACTTTTTCCCCTCAGGCCCTTTTTATTAGAGGGCTATCACTGACTCCAGAAATTTGGAAAGAATAAGCAGCAAAGGATCATGGGACTGTTACACAAACAGCCACCGTCTTATGATTTATCTAAGCGAGACTGATACGGGGGGGCGGGGGGGGATAGCTTTGCATTAGAAGGATCGTTTCTTCACTTCTAAAAATACTTTCAGACATGGCAGCTACCAACCGTATATCAGACAGGCAGAGGATAAAATCCTTCTGTTGGCCTAAAAAGCATTAAAGGCTCTGCTCAGAACTCGTTGGTAAATCATCTTCTGGAAATGCAGTTCCTGTAAGCTGCCATTATGAATTCAATGAGACCGCGTGAGGGTAGGGATGGGGAGAGCAGCCTCCTGGATTCAAGGTTCCATCTCACCTGCTACCGTGCTGTTTTTTTCTCTTGCCTCTGCTCCCATTTCTCTGTGTGTGTGTGTGTGTGTGCGCGCGCGCGCGCGCGTGCGCGTGTTTAACTTTTACTTTGTAAACACTACCTCTTCTAAAATGCTAGGAATCCAAAAACTAACACAGTGTTCAAAGTGAAATTAAATCAGTGGTTTATATAGCATAATGTCATAATATTTTCCATACTATTTTCCCTTGCCTTATTAATATAACCATCAGTCTATTAGCTTTAACTGCTGCTGAAGACTGAGCAGATGTCTTCAATGAATACTTCCATCCATAATTACCCCTTCTTTTTTTTCCCTGAGAAGTTCAGCTAATTCAGATCCTACCAATGTATATGAAAAGTTTAAATGATTTCTCCCCAAATGCATTACCTTTTTCTTATCTACATTAAATTCCATCTGTCATTATGTTGCACAGTCTCACACTTTGATTAGATCCTTCTGGAGTTTTTAACAATCCTTGCTAGATTTTACTAACCTAAATAATCTCACGGCATTTTATAGAAGAACTTTTTAACAGTTATGACTTTTTGCCAGCCTTGCCTCTGTATAGATTTGCTATTAGTATTGTGTATGCATAGAAATGTGTTAAGTGTGATGTGTCAGCAATGAAAAAGCATAGGCACTCAAAGCAAAAACAAACAAAAAAATACAAAAGGAATAAAATCAAGTCTGGAAACCTTGTACTGCCTTTCTGTGCAGTATTAACTTATATGTGTCTCTGAAATAATATTAATTAATTGCCACTAAAGGAATCAGAACTCACTGGCCATTGTGTCTTCTACCAAAAATTGTGAGTATCTGAGAAGCCTAGTATCTGTGTTTTCGAAATCAATGGAAATAATTTTAATCGGAAAAACATCTGCTCCTGATCCTTATTCTTCAAAGATGTTTTAAGTAAAACTATTTGCCATTATATTATTTCCCACTAAAAGGAATAACTTGTTTGATTTCTAAAGCACAAATTGGTTATCTGGAGATTAAGAACTCCTAGGTCAGCATTTTAAGGAAGAGTGGTAATTTCTTGTTTTAACCAAAGTTAAAAATGAAAAGTTATCTGGTTCATTTACTTCCAGGTTTTAGGATTATATTTCTACTTTCCAAACATGATCACTAAATCCAAAAAGAAAAGATTCTTGAAGTGGGAAGGGACTAAAGGTCATCTGTCTTAACCATCAACTCAATGAAGCCTTCTCTTCTACTTATTCGTTATTTGGAAATAATAAGTGAATCCCCCACTCTCTCTTAGGACCAGGAATATTAGCATGAACAAAACAGATATGGTCCTTGCCCTTCCGAAGCATCCTTGACAAGTGACCCTATCACTGGGCTGGAGTTCTTCCATTCTTAGGGAATAATTAAATACAATTTCTTAAGGGCTAATTATTTCAGGCATTATGCTAAGTAATTTGTCTAAATT
Organism: Phoca vitulina; assembly: GCF_004348235.1. Lineage (NCBI taxonomy): Eukaryota > Metazoa > Chordata > Mammalia > Carnivora > Phocidae > Phoca > Phoca vitulina. The sequence continues at coordinate 41,367,933 of NW_022589725.1, forward strand.
ACCTAATTGAATATTTATTAATATTCTCTACAGACACTTACTCCTATTTTAAAGATGAAGAGGTTAAAGTTTAGGAAGATGAATGGTCAAGCTCAATGTAAGATGACCAGCCAACGAATGAACTGGAACTGGAATTCAGGTATCTTCCAATCCCAAAGCCCTTGCTCTAAGTTGTACATTCCCTTTGGATACTAATAGTTGCTAAGAATTCCACTTTACATTGATCTGCAGTCACATTCTTGGAAACTTTGATCCATAGGTCATGGTTCTGCCGTATGAAATTACAAAAACCCATTTCTGTTTCAGACAGAAATGCCTTAAATCGTAGAAGACAGTTTTCAGATTTATCCCATTTTTTCTCTCTCCAAACTCAATTCCCCCCACAGGCTAGTAATTGCAGATCTCTTAGAATTATGACCAATTTTCTCCGGACTTACACTTTTTTTTTCCACTTTCCTTCTTGAAATGTGTCACCAAGAACTGGACACACTTGAATCCTGCTTAGCAGTTTATTATCTCATTTGATGCCCACAAAGCCCCTGGGTTACATGTTATTCTCAGTGGCATTGAAGAAACCAAGTCGTGGTGAAATTAAGATATTGGAGTTAGGACACACAGAGCAAGGAAGAAGGTAAGAATGGCAAACAAATTCTTTTGGAATCCACTGGATCAATTATAAAAATAATTATTTCTATATAAAATGGCAGTGCAGGGTGACTGGGTGGCTCAGTCGGTTAAGTGTCAGACTCTTGATTTCAGCTCAGGTCATGATCTCAGCGTTGTGAGATAGAGCCCTGTGTGGGACTCCCCAATGAGCATGGAGCCTGCTCAAGTTTCTCTATCCCTCTGCACCCCACCATCCCAGCTTGCTTGCCCGCTCTCTCTTTCAAATAAATAAATAAATCTTTAAAATGACAGTGAATATGTGCTTATCGACTGATATTTAAACATTAACATTTGAAATTTAAAACACAATTTAAACTCATTTCAATAAAAACGAGAATTTACCTTCTCCAGATATACGCACCTCACCAATAGTTCTGTTTATAATTAAGTATTCTAATCCTCCTTTGAGAATACTGTCCTGGGTGACTAACTCCTCAAATCCAAAGGAGTACAAGAATAATCTGTTTTTGCATAAAGATAAGATCAACTCCAAGCTTGGAACGCCTTTGGGAGTAATATACTCAAAGCTATGCCATGAGGAAGGAGGAATAGAGGGAGGTACAGAGAATACAGCTTTGGGACGAAATAAAAAGAGGGAGAGGCTGTGACAAAGACTTCATAAGGCTTGAGAGATTTACACAGGGAAAAAAGAAGAAGCTACTGTTCCCAGGGAACACGCTCCTAATGGTGCTCAGGGAGTGTGTGTCTGTGTCTGTATGTGCTCATTCAACAAGATTTGAGGGAGTTTTGTGAATCACCAGGCACTGCTCTATATGCTCTGTGTTGAGAATATAATTAGCATAAAGTCCTCTGCCTTTATTTTTTTATTTGTTTTATTATGTTATGTTAGTCACCATACAGTACTTCATTAGTTTTTGATGTAGTGATCCACGATTCATTGTTTGTGTATAACACCCAGTGCTCCTTTCAGTACGTGCCCTCCTTAATACCCATCACTGGCCTAACCCATCCCCCCACCCCCCTCCCCTCTGAAGGCTTCAGTTTGTTTCCTGGAGTCCATAGTCTCTGATGGTTCGTCTCCCCCTCTGATCCCCCCCCCTTCATTTTTCCCTTCCTTCTCCTAATGTCCTCCATGCTATTCCTTATGTCCCACCTGTGAGTGCAACCATATGATAATTGACTTTCTCTGCTTGACTCATTTCACTTAGCATAATCTCCTTCAGTACCATCCATGTCGATGCAAATGGTGGGTATTCATCCTTTCTGATGGCTGAGTAATATTCCATTGTATGTATGGACCATATCTTCTTTATCCATTCATCTGTTGAAGGGCATCTTGTCTCCTTCCACAGTTTGGCTATTGTGGACATTGCTGCTATGAATATTGGGGTGCATGTGCCCCTTCTTTTCACTACATCTGTATCTTTAGGGTAAATTCCCAGTAGTGCAATTGCTGGGTCATAGGGTAGCTCTATTTTTAAATTTCTGAGGAACCTCCATACTGTTTTCCAGAGTGGCTATACCAACTTGCATTCCCACCAACAGTGTAAGAGGGTTCCCCTTTCTCCACATCCTCTCCATCATTTGCTGTTTCCTGCCTTGTTAATTTTTGCCACTCTAACTGGTGTAAGGTGGTATCTCGATGTGGTTTTGATTTGAATTTCCCTGATGGTTAATGATGTTGACAGTCCTCTGCCTTTAAAGAATTCACATTCTTATTAGATTCATAAATATAATTATATACATATTTATACACACCTTGATATCAGTATTTCATTAGATTAAGGTCAAGTTGTTCTTGGCACGATCCTTTCCTCTCACATTCTGAGGAACAACTCTACCCATCCTGTAGCAACTGACGCCAAGCGTAATGACCACCACAATTTGTTGTGTCCCAGAAATGCTTCGAATCTCACACATACCCTTGGAAGGAGCGGCTGCAAGAGTTTTTATATGATATTTTTTTAGGGACTTCTCACGTTGGGCACTTCAGATAAGCACATTATTTTGATTGATATCCCTTGATGCTATTATAATGTGCAGATCATAATAAGCATTAAGAAGTCTACACAGGAGCTTAGGTAGACCAACCAATAAAACAAGGGCGCCTGGGTGGCTCAGTCGTTAAGCGTCTGCCTTCGGCTCAGGTCATGGTCCCAGGGTCCTGGGATCGAGTCCCGCATCGGGCTCCCTGCTCTGCGGAAGCCTGCTTCTCCCTCTCCCACTCCCCCTGCTTGTGTTCCTGCTCTCGCTATGTCTCTCTCTGTCAAAAAAATAAATAAAATCTTTAAAAAAAAAAAAAAAACAATATAACAAAGCCTTTTCCTCAAGGCCAGCATTAGGGTCTGTCCAAGTCAAATTTCAGGTGACAGATAAGGGAAATGCACTGAGGAATGAAATCCTCCTTGAGTCTCCACTTCCTCCCACGGCTCAGATAATCAGCTCTAGAATGAACTCTAAGTTATAGGCACCACCAGCCACGACCCTTCTCAAGAAGACCCTTTGCAAAATTGCATCAGAGTTGATAAAATTAAAAAGCACCTGGTTACCTACTGGTCTGTTTCTTTTTGTTTTCTGAAAGTGCTAACTCCTCTGAAAGGTTTGCTTGAATATTTGCATGTTTGTGAACCATGGTGGGGTCAATAGCGTCTCTTTGGTAGGCTCTTATTATTCTCTAGACCCAGTCACAAATCTGTTACCAAAACAGTCACCTAGATTCTTTGCCAAGATGAGTATAATCTATTCCCCAAAGTGCCTTTCAAGACATGCTTGAACGAGCCCCTGCTCTAACTACCGTACCCTGCTGCAGAATACGACAGAGCTTGTTTACAATACCTTCCTATAACCAACTCATAACATTTTAATTTAATGGGATTTCTAACTCATGTTTCAATTAAAAGTAAAATTATTACATTCCTTAGTTTGTGTGATTTTTTTGACGGAATAGTACATTTATATGGTAATTCTCCAAAGATCAACTTTATTTATCGGTAAGAAGCTATTCCAAGATTGTTGTATATTTTCTTTGCTTCTGAAATGTTATCACATTTAATTGCCTGATCTTATTTGGGTTGCAATCATAGTCATTAATTAGTAGGAAGGTGAGGGACAGCATCATATCTAACTATCTGTTATGGCTGCTTTAATGAGGAAAATACCTGCCATCATTTTAAAGGTATCCTGTATACTTCACAAATACAGCTAGCTGTAACGTTCTCATTTAGGCTGTGAACATCAAAGGAAATTGATGTCAGGTGTGAACAGAAGCTGTTGACTATACCTGCTGAAGAAACTGAGTGGTATGTCTGGGTAGGAGAGATGAAGGGCAGCTTATAACATTAACAAAACTACAGGTAATTAGTGTAAACTTTCAACGGTTGGTATGTCTGAGGAATAAAAAGCATGTTATTTATATACGTGCCCTATAAAACCACAAAAGCTTAAAGTATTTCTATTGCTCTTATTTTCTACTTCTATAAAAAGGTGGGAAATAGAAAAATTGAATAATGAAGATGTAAGAGAGAGAGAGAGACAATGGCTTAGAATCAAAAGAAAACTATGTTTTGTAATTGTAATCAAAATAGCAGCTTAAGAGTTTTAGGTACGTACTTCCTTTGCTTCTTGCTTTACTCAAAGAAGCAAATGGAAAAGTAAATGTTTGAGTAATCAATAAAATGAACGGCTTCGAAAAGAATTTCTTTTAGTGCAAAAATAAGTCCTCTGAATTTGCAATATTTTGAATGGATTTTTTTGAAACTAAATTTAGATATGGTGTGTGTAGGCAATGTGCCAAAATAATACTTACATTCCCCAAAAGGTGTTACAATTCATTATACAAAAAAATAAGCTTCTTGAATCAAAACCAAACTACAGATGGACATGATATACTGTAGCAAATTCCAAGGATTCTAGCAAGTGTCACTTCCCACACCCATTGATGAAATCATCCTTGCCGGGTTAATCATTGGAAGCAATGTAATTGATAATAGCGTGGTGTTTTCTTTGGTTTGGAAAGGGTAGATTTCCACTTACTTTCCAATTCTAACCCCTCTAATGTTCTAAAGTTCCTTCTCCTTCTCCTTCTTTTTACAAAAGTAGCTACTGAGGTGTGACATAATCATCATGCTTATGGTGCCTAATATTATTCTTTACTTACACATATTGGTCAGTTATTTGTAGTTTTGGATAATTAGATCCGATATTCTCAGTAACTATTGATTGCAATCAGAACAGCTTTTGTCTCTGTACGACCAGATCAATGAAATGGACAAGCCTCAGTCTTACTTAAAATTCTACTATTCCATGTACTGAACCCTTCAACACTTGCCAATAGGATTATAGCTTATCTGTTCCACTCTGCCTTTGTGAAATAACATTTTTAGTGTCTGCTTTCCTAATTTTTAAAAATATTTTCTAATTGTGTAAAGGAAGTCTCACAATCTTATACGCCCAAGAATTAGTAGTTTAAATCTATATTCCCCAATATGGTGGCCTTTAGACACATGTAGCTGCTTAAATTTTTATTGTACTCAATTAAAATCAAATTCAGTTTAAAAATTAGTTCCTCTGCTCCGCGGGAAGCCTGCTTCTCCCTCTGCCGCTCCCTGCCACTCTGCCTGCTTGTGATTCCTCTCTCTCTCTCTGTGTCAAATAAATAAATAAAATCTTTAAAAAAAAAAAAAAAAAAAGGGGGGCGCCTGGGTGGCTCAGTCGTTAAAAATTAGTTCCTCAGTTGCATAAGCTACATTTCATGTGCTCAGTGGCCATGTATCTTACAGAACATTTCTATCATCATAAGTTCTTTTGGACAATGTATCAGCTTAGGTGATAACAAACCTGTATCATTTCTTAAGACAACTAACATTAATCATCTCTTCAAAAGTGTCCTATCTAGGGCAGAATAACCTGTCTAAGACATAAAACTAGCAGATGTCGGAGTTTTGATGCACTTACTTAAAATTCTGAAGACTTTGAAGTATAACATTTTGAGATAACGAACCATTAGTTTTTTTTCTTTTTCTTTTTGTAATTAGTTAAGGTCTTTCGTATAGAAAAACTTTATCCAGCCAGAAGTAGTAATTAACTATAGGTATACATTTTAAGTTAGTAAGAAATTTTACACATTGTCTGGTCTAATTGACTACTCTATGCTTGGTTCAGTCGGCCTGAGTGACTTGAGGTATTCTGGCCTCAGTCTTCCTGGTTTCCAATCCTGGCTTTACCTCTTCCTAGGTGAATTAGAGTAGTCATTTAACTTCTTTATTCCAGTTTCTTCGTTTGTAAGATGGAGATAATAACATACCTACCTCTTAGGATTGTTGTGGGGATTAAATTGGTTAATACAAGTAAAGCTTTAGAGAAGTGACAATATGTCATGTATATGTATTGTCGTAATAAATATTACTATATTTATTATGTTTTCATTATGCTTTTTATTGAAGGATTTGGTGATCTGCTCTTAGGCCTAATTATTTGGCTGTGCTGTATTTGAAACAAATACTAACTAAAGATTAGAAGTTAACTCATCATTATAGCACTTATGGAGCAATATACTTTGATGGGGAAGCCTTCGTGTGGCCATCCTCAGCTCAGTGTACCTGTAGTTTGACATAGTCCTATCGCCAATAATCTAGTGCAAAAGGGAGGCCAGATGCATAGCAGTTATCTGCCAGAGAGTCAGACAAACCTGGGTTTAAATCCAAGTTCTATCCTTAATGACTCTTTATTATTAGATAAAATATTTTCCTACTCTAAGCCTCAGATACTTTATTTATTAAGAAGACCAAATTCATGTTTATCTCAATGAATTGCCATTGGGAGGACTCCATATACACTTAGTACAATTCCTGGCATACTGTAATCATTCAATTTGCTGTAATTGTTATATTATTGATCTCAAGTCAGATTGTAAGTCTGGGAACTTCAGGTTGAAGACCCTTTATCCATTCATTTATATTTTTAACACATACTTATTGATATCCCAGATTGTGATGTCCCTGTACAAGAAGGATCTATTCAATCCATTGGGGATATAGCAAGGAACAAGACAGTCATGGCTTCTTCTCTTGGATCTTATTTTATAATCGGCAGGTAGGGCAATAGATTTTGAAAAATCAGATAATGGTAGTTACAATGCAGAAAATTTAAATGGAATAATATAATAGAGGTGTCTCAGAGCTATTTTAATTTGGAAGGTCAACAATGCCCTCTCTGAGGACGTGACACTAAAGTTAAAATATATGGGGTGCCTGGGTGGCTGAGTCGGTTAAGCCTTGGGCTCAGGTCATGATCTCAGGGTCCTGGGATTGAGCCCCACGGGGGGCTCCCTGCTCAGCAGGGAGGCTGCTCCTTCCTCTGCCCCTTCCCCTGCTCATGCTCTCTCTTGTGTGCTCGCTCTCTCTCTCAAATAAATAAAATCTTAAAAAAAATTTTTTAAAGTTAAAATGCAAATAATAAAAAGTCATATGAGGTATTCTGTTGTATTCCCACAACCCCTGGTTTATTAAATTAGTTTGGTTGAGCTTCCATTCTCCAGTCCCATGATGTTTAGGCATAGCTAGGAATTTGAGAAGTAGAACTCTGGCTGTTATTTAAAATGGAGGCTTATTTGCAATGACGTGGTTGGAACTGGAGGGTATTATGCTGAGCGAAATAAGTCAATCAGAGAAAGACATTTATCATATGATCTCATTGATAGGAGGAATTCTTAATCTCAGGAAACAACCTGAGGGTTGCTGGAGTGGTGGGGGGTGGGAGGGATGGGGTGGCTGGGTGATAGACATTGGGGAGGGTATGGGCTATGGTGAGCGCTGTGAATTGTGTAAGACTGTTGAATCACAGACCTGTACCTCTGAAACAAATAATACATTATATGTTAAAAGAAGAAGAAGAAGAAGAAGAAGAAGAAGAAGAAGAAGAAGAAGAAGAAGAAGAAGAAGATAGCAGGAAGGGAAAAATGAAGGGGGGGAAATCGGAGGGGGAGACAAACTATGAGAGACTATGGACTCTGAGAAACAAACTGAGGGTTCTAGAGGGGAGGGGGGTGGGGGGATGGGTTAGCCCTGTGATGGGTATTAAAGAGGGCACGTACTGAATGGAGCACTGGGTGTTATACGCAAACAATGAATCATGGAACGCTACATCAAAAACTAATGATGTAATGTATGGTGATTAACATAACATAATAAAATTTAAAAAATAAAATGGAGGCTTGAGGAAACTTTCTCAAACCATTGTAACAATCTTCATCATAACTTTGATTTTCTGGGCACAATACAAAGGCCAGCTTTATGCACAAAATAGGAATACTATGAGCTCCCTGAAACTTTATTCATGCCTAAGGCCCAATTAACAGGACAGTTTCTCCCCTCACCACTCATGTAAAATGGCTATCACTAGAGACTCAAAGACCCAATAAGTATTTTTTCTATCCTAATCCTATGAGACATTACTTCAGCGTTTTACACTGTCATTCGTTCTTTGCTTAAAGTTCTCTACCATCTTATTTCTGTCACACTTTATGCTTTTTATTTTCCTACCCTCTCTTTGTCTCTTCCTATTTCTGAGTTACCCTATCAACCTTCATAGTTCCAATTACTATCTGTAGGTTGAGAGCTCTCAAATCTGCAACCCCAGCTCCAGACACTTCTCTGACATTGAGAATCATCCAGTGGTTTCCAATTGGATATTGCACAAGAACACCAGCTTCACTATGCCAACTTGAACTCCTCTTCACTTCCCACCCTACACACATTCACCTCCCACTCCCAAGCACGCTTATGCTTATCCCTCACCCTCAAGCATGCTCACCTCACACCCCCAACCATTTTCACCTCCCACCTCCAATCATGCTCACTTCCCACCCCCAATCACTCTCACCTCCTACTCCCAATCATGCTCACCTCCCTACCCCGAGCACACTCACCCTCTACTCCCAACCATGCTCTCCCCCACCTCCACACATGCTCACCTCCCACCCCCAACCACTCTCACCTCCCACCCCCAACCATGCTCAATTCTACTACCAACCACGCTCGCCTCCCATCCCCAGCCATGCTCACCTCCCACAGTTGCTCTCACAGGGAATAGCATCATCAGTCTCCCAAGTTAGAAACATGGTATCATTTTACAGATTGTCCCTCTTTCTAGTGCCATGCGTTCGGCTTAAACCCAAACTCAAAATTAAATATACCTGGTGAGTAACAACATTGGTACACCCAATTTAAGTTAACATTCAAATAAGTGCATTTCAGAGGTATGTCTAAACACCTTTGTATTACAGATGTGCAGAACACACTAGAGAACTGATCTGTGGCAGAAGAGTCAACTCCGACTTGCCCTTAATAAACATGTTCTTTATTTCACTTTTAATTTGACAGTAGGAAACTTCACAATCACTGGTAGCTTGTGATAGTTTATAGACATTCCTCTACCTGCAGTTTTTCTCATAGAAAGGCCTATAGATTTGGGGAGGGGCACATAATTTATTTAAGCCTGAAAATGGAAAAAATGTGAGTACAAATATGGAAAATATAAAAGATGAAATGTGTCGGGACAATGTGTCCTGGGGAGCAGATGGTTGTTGGAGGAAGGGAGATGATTAAATAAATGTCCTCAAAGAAAAGGAGAGTCTATAATAAGAAGGCTCTATATAAATCTTCCCAGAAAGCTAAGGAAGAGAATTTCAAACTAGGTGTTGAACCGAATGTATTTGTTTCTTTTTCTTTTCTGGAGCCCAGAGCCTTTGGCTAAGTGCACATTTCCTATACTTCAGTTTCTTTTGTTCATTTGTCGGAGGAAAACCAAACATTGATAAGATGCTTCTAAACAGCTCACTCCTCTTAAGGCGGAGTATCAAGATTTTTACAGCTTGTTCTCCTTTACTTTATCCCTTTCATGTTTTCCCACCGTCCTTCGATTTTTTTCCTTTTCTATTAAGAAATCAAATCGGGACACCTGGGTGGCTCAGTTGGTTGAGCTCCGGACTCTCAGTTTCGGCTCAGGTCATGATCTCCTGGGTCATGAGATTGAGCTTCCCCCCTCCCCCCCATGGAGCTCCGGGCTCAGCAGGGAGTCTGTTTGGGATTCTCTCCCTCTGCCCCTTTACCCATCCCCCCTCAAAAATAAATAAATAAACCTTAAAAAAAATCATGAATCCTTTTTGTCTTTGCCAATAAATTATCCCCTTACATTGACGGTGTAGCACCTAGTTGTACAGTAATAGTACTAAGCCCTACCACAGAAATATTCCAAAAGACTCAAATGTTAGGGGTGCCTGGCTGGATCAATCTGAAGAGCATGTGACTCTTGATCTAGGGTTGTGAGTTCAAGCCCCAGGTTGGGTGTCGGTAGAGATTATAAAATAAATAAACTTTTTAAAAAAATTCTATATTAAAAAAAAAAGACCCAAATGTTAAACCCTGTTCATTTCAATATGCATTTAAATCCCACCTTAGAAACTCAGCCAAATGTAACAGGAAAAAAAAAAAAAAAAACTGATTAATCATCAACCAGCCACACATTTTAAGTGAATCAGAATGCATTTTAAATTGTTCACCATTCTGGACATGTAGGGGGATTCTAAGAAAAGCCAGAGCCGCATCTCTCCTCAGTGTGCAGCATTTCCTCTATGAACAATAGAAGAGGCCTCCCAACGTCTTTCCATGTGTTCATTCGGACGACCTGCGTGAGTGTGCAGTAATTAAGCAGGCTGAAACAGTGACTGACCCAGAGAGAAAGCCACTGCATTCTAGGGAAGTCCTTGAAATGTCTTCATCATTATCTAACCGATTTCCTTTAGCTCCATGAGACCAGCACAGGTCGGGATCCTCTCTTTACCCAGAAGGGTCTCTGCAAACAGAAATGGTTCATCTTAAATGCATATGCACAAACAACCCACCACAAAAGCACAGTGGCTACCCAGTGTCCTGTGGTAAATGCCCAGGGCAAAAATGAGGGAGCTTGAGAGCCAGAGTAAAAGAAATGAAGTAATTAACACAAATCTGGCTGAGGGTGGACCAAAAGAAAAGTTGGAAGAGATGTTTGGCTCTTTTTATTTTTTAAGGTCAAAAACATAATAAGCATTTGAAAAGATGTGCAGATGCAGTACCCAAGGGACCACCCTGACCAAATTTGTGTCCTTCAATGTCACCAGCCATCAGCACTGTGATAAAATTCAAGCGCCTTCTGTGATTGATAACTCATGCGTCTGGCATTGTAGGTGCAGCAATGCCCAGGTTCCAGCGTGGGAAACGAGGCTGAGATCCCTTTGCAGGGAGCCCCTGTGAAAGACGCTCTTAGGGGCTTTAATCCGTTTCTGAAATTTGTGACAACCACTCGGAAAAATAAAAACACATGACTCAATTACTAATTGAAGGAGGTGATGTGGAGCGGGCAGCCCCAAGCCCCTCCTCAGGGACAGTCAGGTGTAACTGAACTGTGACAAAGCCAACGCCTGAAATCAGGGCTGGGAGAATGGCATTCCCCCGCAGCACGGTGCGCTGAGAGCAGCTTTCCTCTCTCCAACGGGGAAGGCTTTACACTGACTCCCATCAGGTCTCCCGTGTCTTTTCCACAAAGATAGGAACACACATGCACCCCACATATACACCATTTACTTTAATAACCTAAGAAGGCATTTCTTTCTGAAGGAAGGTGAAATGGCCAAAGGAGTTCTGGGATCAGAGCCATTTTACATGTATTGATTTATTGATCCTTATTGTCTTAGTAAATTATAAATCCAATTTAAAAGAATTTTGTGAAAAACAGAAGTTGCTTTGCTACATGTATTGGGTGATAAAGGTCTTTATCTTTTAGAATACAACTTGATAATCATCAGAACCCGGACTATGATTCAAACTGGGACATTATATATTTAAAAAACAACACCACCAACAAAAAAAAACCCAAATGCAAGCATTTTTTCCAATCAGATAAAATATAGGAAATATTCATTTTCTCTAATACTAGAATTTAATTTGCATACAATTTATTCAATCAACCATTCATTCAACAGACAGTTTTTGAAGACACACTTCTATTTGAGGTATTGAGATTGGAAATCTGGAAGGGAGACGATGATGCATTGGATGTTTCCTACAAGTTAGATGGTACAAACATCGTTTCTCTTGATCCTCACGTTTTCCTACTTTCATGTTATCCCTGTTCTATGGAAAAGCAGAGGTTCAAGGTAACCTATCCAAGGTCAGGAAGCCGGAAAATGGTCAAACAGGAATTTGAACTCTGTTCTGTTTGATAGCAACACGGCTTCCCAGTACCCGTAATTACCATCCCACCCTCACGCCATGATGACACACAGGGGTTCAAAGTACACTGTGTCAGACAGAAAAGTATCAAAGCTTATTATACATGCTATATATTAGCATTCTGAGGGGAACGCCAAGCAACCACATGTCCATTTAAAATATGGCAATTTAACTGTAGCTTATTTTCTTCTAGAAGTCTCCATTTTCCTGAACATTTGCTCTGCTCTTATTTACTTATTTATTTATCCATTTACTTATTAACTTAACTAAATGTCTAACTTCAAAAGGGATTTCCCCCAACAATTTTAATGTGCATGTGTATATTTATATGAATATTAATACATATGTATATTTATGTGTGTATATATCCTTTGACAATATTATAATATTCAGTAAATGTTAAATACAGTTGATACCATAAAAATACACACAACTTATTTGATCTTCTGATGTTATAAGACAAAATAAAAAAATAAGCATTAGTTGCACAGCCCTGGAGGCTTTGGTAAGACTTTAACATTATTATTGTATTTCTGCTACTGACACCTAAGAAAATCAGTCTAAGTCCTCAAGAAATTCATTTTCTTTCCTCATCAAGAGGTACCCACTTCCTTATCAAAAGCCCTAGGAAAATTCTGTTGCCCTTAGAGAACACAAGTGAAATGCTTGCCACAAAAGCGTGGTGGTCAAGGGGTTAGGATGTGAAGCGAATGATACCAAAGCAGAAAATATAATTTCCACATGAGCCTCTCTGCTTGTCTAAGGAAAACAGAGACCATGCCCATTGGTCCCAAATTGGATATACCTCTAAACTCAAGAAGTTTTGCTGAAGACACAATCCTATGGAAACAACAACAACAGCAAAAACACCTCAAAGACTGTCACCAGCTGAAAAGGGGTCAATAGCGTGATTTTAAAGCATTTCCTCCAGTTCTTGGACACTTCTCCCTTCAAATAGGGAAGTCTAATTCTTTTCCTCTTGAATATGGTTAATATTCTAATGACTCATTTTTTTAAAGGATTTATTTATTTATTTTAGAGAGAGAGAGAGAGGTGGGGAGGGGCAGAGGGAGAGGGTGAGAAAGAATCCCAAAGAGATTCTGTGCTGGGCACAGAGCCTGATGCTGGGCTTGACCTCACAACCCTGAGATTATGACCTGAGCTGAAACCAAGAGTTGACACTTAACCCACTAAGCCACCCAGGTGCCCCAGTGACTGATTTTATCATATGATAAGAAGTCAGTGGAAGATATTTTCAGATGGGTGATGAAATGGAAATGAACTAATTTTGCTATTACTTAGTGGATATTGTCTAGAGAGGAGGCTAAAATATGAATATGCATATTTATGTATATATAAATATGAGTATATATATGTATATATATGTTTTAAAGATAAGCAGAAAGCAGCCATGGTAGTAATATTTACAGTGCAGAAATTGGCAAATGCTATAAGCCAGGGTTATTTTTTTTTCTGGAAAGCTGTTTGTTAAACATTTACCACCACACCACTGCTACAAAACATGAAAATGCAAGACTTTCGTATCCTCAAAAAGAAACCCCATGCAAACATAAAACCAAACAAAATTAACACTATGAAAAAATGTTTTAAAAATGAAAACTCTCTTCAACAAATGGTGTTGGGAAAACTGGACAGCTATATGCAAAAGAATGAAACTGGACCACTTTCTCACACCATACACAAAAATAAATTCAAAATGGATGAAAGACCTAAATGTGAGACCTGAAACCATAAAAATCCTAGAATAGAGCACAGGCAGTAATTTCTCTGACACCGGCTGTAGCGACATTTCTCTAGACACGTCGCCTGAAGCAAGGGAAATAAAACCAAAATAAATTATTGGGACTTCATCAAAATAAAAAGCTTCTGCACAGTGAAGGAAACTATCACCAAACTAAAAGATACTCTACGGAATGGGAGAAGATACCTGCAAATGACACATCGAATAAAGGGTTAGTATCCAAAATATATAAAGAACTTATACATATCAATACCAAAAAACCCCCAAATAATTGAATTAAAAATGGGCAGAAGACATGAATAGACATTTCTCCAAAGAAGATGAACACACGGCCAACAGGCACATGAAAAGATGCTCAGCATCATTCATTATCGGGGAAATGCAAATCAAACCACAACGAGATATCACCTCACACCTATTAGAATGGCTACAATCAAAAACACAAGAAAGAGCAAGTTTTGGCCAGGGTGTGGAGAAAAAGGAACCTTTGTGCACTGTTGGTGCTGAGAACAAACTGATGGTTACCAGAGGGGAGGTAGGTAGGGGATGGGTGAAATAGGTGATGGGGATTAAGAGTACACGTATCACAAAGAGCCTTATGTATAGAATTGTTGAATCACTATATGGTACACCTAAAACTAATATAACACTATATGTTAACTATATTGCAATTAAATTTTTTTAAAGAATACAAAGTAAATAAATAATTAATTAAAATTAAAAACAAATCATGGAATAAAATATGCCTTAGATAAATCTATCTGATAAATAAATATAAGTGGGATAAGCTAGCCTATGAAACTTAAAAAGACTCTCATTGGGTTTCAAAGGAAAACTCAGACACTGTATACAAGATGCTCCCTAAAAAATGACCTTGAATGCTCAGAAATATGAAGATATGCAAAAGAATGTGTGGCAAGTGTAAACAAAATGAAAGTAGAGGCCATAATCTTAAAACTGGATGAAGTGTGTTACCAGAAACTGGTAACAGTAGCCGTCCCCAGGGAAGAAAAAATAATTGTAGGATACATGATTAAAAGCTACTACATTGGGGCACCTGGGTAGCTCAGTCGTCTGGGCAACCAACTCTTAGTTTCGGCTCAGGTCATGGTCTCTTGGTCATGGGATCGAGCCCACATCAGGCTCTGCTCTCAGCATGGAGTCTGCTTGAGATTCTCTTCCTCTCCCTCTCCCTCTGCCCTCCCCCCCCAAAATAAATAAATCAAATCTTTTTTTAAAAAGTACATTTCACTTAGAATATTTTAAATCTTAGTATCATGTGTGTTTATTACTTATAAAAATAAATATAACAGTATATTTGTTAAAAAATATTATCCTCATTAGCCAGTGCTTTTCGGGCATTTCTGTGCATCATCAATGGCTGGATTGCTCATTAAAATGCAGATTTCCAGGCTCCATTAATAAGCAGTTTTTATTCAGTAGACCTGAGGTGGAGCCTAGGGATCTGCATGTTTTATAAAACCTACATATGATTCTAAGTCCAACTTGGGAGCCAATGACACAGGTTTATTCGTGGGACACAGAGGTGCAGAGCCAGCTGAATCCAAGAAGTATTCCCCCAGTAATAAAAGAGAGGATTATATAATATATATATTTATATAGTATTTATATAAATATATATAAATAGAAAGAGGTTTACCACTGGTGATAAATCCAAGAAAGAGCCTTGTGTCCTCAATCCCACAAGAGGGAATTCCCTTTTTTGGAAATACAAACCCAGTGGAAACCAGGGTAAGAACAAAGAGATGCAGGCATCATGTCATTGTTACCTTATTTTCCCTTCTCTTGAGCCTCTCCTCCCTCCCTCCTTCTGCTCTGTCAAATCCTCCTGAGTCCCCGGGGCTTCTTCTCTAAAGCACTTCACACCTGAAGACCTCAAACCTTCCACCGTCGTTCCATAACGTTCTCTCAACTAATATCTCACCATCCAGTCTTTGCCATGAGACCATGACAGCTGAGTAACAGCTACAGCAATGACTCACACTTCCAAAGATCTTTACAACTTATAAATTTTTCTCTCAATTACCATTTCATTTGAGATTTCTTACAAATGAAATATCACATAATTTTTTTGAATGAAAGCCATTTCATTAGAAATGGCTGCTGTCTAAATGACCACAAGTGCTTAAATGATAAATGAAGGTTAATGTTGAAATTTACCCATGACACAAATTTTGAAGGAGAGATGCTGGGAGCAAGGGGACTGTCCAACCCCCCTGTACCACCCCCCCAGAAATTGTTCCATACAGGTGGCTGCCTTTGTGGCCTATGGATGCTGGGTATGCAGCAGCTGGATGCTTTGTAGGTCAAAATTAATCAAAGTAATCTTTATTTGTTTAACAAAGATATTTTAAGGTGTATTTGAGTCAGGTGCATCCCCACCCACCCCTGTGAACATCCACTTCACATCTCCCAGTTCCCGGAGGGGTCAAGGGCTGACCTTGGGTGGATAGTATCAGACGTTACTGGTTACACATGCCAGGCATGGGACATTTGAGGAAATTGACAGCTCTCTAAGCAAGGAGCTTTGTGGTTTTTACTCAACACCATGAGCAGGGCCTGGCATATAGTAAATCCTATGGTCCTGGCTTGCAACTTTGGATACAAATTGGAATCCCCTGGGGGTTTTGTAAAAACATGGATGCTTGGGTCCCTTCCTGAGAGATTCTGATTTAATCAGTCCACTCTTCCTAAAGCACAAATTGAGAACACCAAGTGCTCCCAAGTCTGAAGTTCCGAATAAGGGTAGTGGTGAAGTTTGACCGCTGTTTTAATAAACGATGGTGTTTCTAGCTGATGAAGCTCCTCCTTTGGAGTTTGTGTTCTGCATTCCCAGTCAGGCCCAGCTAATTCAAGAATTAAAGATTTTTTAAGCAACTAGAGAATCATATGCAGATTATTCATTTTAATAGCTCAATTCAATGCAAACATGCCTTCCATTGGTTCAGGTATTATAAAATTATTAAGTGTGAACCTGGTAGGTGCTAGGATTGGAGATACAGCGGTGAAAAAGACAGATGTAGCTTCTGCTCGCACAAGCTTCCTTAACAAGCTGTCATGTCAGCTCATCCTGAGTCCATTGCAGCCTGGAGAGCTCACTCATTCAATGAGTGAATATGAATTCCATGTCAGATACTGTCCAAAGTGCTTTGCATATACTATCTGATTCAACCCACAATTTATCCCAATGTACTTATCTTTAATTAGCACATTAGGTACTTACACTTAGAGTCATACCTAGCCAGGACCTGCCCAGATGTAGGCAGCCTGGAAGGGCTAGAAACAACATCTAAATCCAAGTCTACCTGACTTCAAAACTCATGCTCTCATCACCCCGTTTTGTTTTGCAATGGTTGTAATTGCTCAGAAATTTGAAATCTGGCACTGATCTACAATCAGCTGCCTAGAAAATGTGAACTGCTGCTTCTGGTTCTATCTAAATCAACATGAAGCTGTGCACTTATCATGATGAGCACTGAGCAGTGTATAGAATCGTTGAATCACTATATTGTACACCTAAAACTAATATGACACCGTATGTGAACTATACTGGAATTAAAATTTAAAAATTTAAAAATATATATAAATTTAAAAAAAATGATAAAACATCAAGCAGGCCCTCTGCCATGATACATTTTCAGATCTTGGAATCTAACAGCTTCCAAGTTCACTTTTTTTTTTCACTCTGGATGTCAATTATCCTGGTCATTTGTCTCTGGACTTAACGCTCATCATGGCCAGTGACCCTCTTAAATTCTGTCACTGGGTACTGAGCACATCGTCATCACGCCCAGTGGTTTGCTAATTGCTTCCTCATGCTGTCATATTTGATATTCACAAAACCCTTGTATAAAGTATCATTCTCTGCACTAAAGGTACCAGGGATTAGTGAAATAAGATAAGGTTCCCCAGCAAGCAGATGTGGGGGAAATGCTGTCAAGGCAAGCCTGCCTCCATGTCTGGCATGATGGAGGAAATGGTCACTCCCTGAATCAAACCGGCCCAGCATTGATTTTTTTTTTTAAAGGCAATCTTTTTTTTTTAAGATTTTATTCGTTTATTTAAGAGACAGAGAGCGAGAGAGAGAGAGCATGCAAGCATGAGACAGGGTGGGGAGGTGGGCAGAGGGAGAAGCAGACTCCCGCCTGAGCAGGGAGCCTGATGCAGGGCTCGATCCCAGGACCCCCGGATCATGACCTGAGCAGAAGGCAGATGCCCAACTGAGCCACCCAGGTGCCCCTCCAGGATTGATTTTTTTTTTTTTAATGGATCAGCAAATCAAATTATATCATTTAGGGCATCAATAAGCAAAAATCAAAAACTATTAAAGAAAGCAAGGAGATAATTGTCATAAAATCAAGGTAGTCTTTGCAAAGGGAGCTTCTGAAGTACTAACAACCATATTCAGTTTGGTGGTAGCTCTATGGTGTTTGCTTTATAATCATCCTTATATGGGTTTGTTTTTTTTTTTTTTTTTTTTGCATTTTTCTGGTTGTGTGTTCTATTTTACAGGCAAAAAAGAATTTCCTTTGATGTTTGGTAAAGAAAATTATAACTATTATTATTGACATATTTTAAAATAAGTGGCACATCTCTTTCCATCTTTTAGAAGGAAATAAAAAAAGATCATGTCCATGACTTCAACAATTGCAAATAAATTAAATATAATTCATCAAAACAAGCTACGTTATGTTCAAATTAAAGTTGTGTTACAAATACACATTAAGGAGAAAAGTTTATCTTTTTTCACCTTATTCATGTCATGAGAAGTTTTTTTGTTTGTTTTTTACTCCAGACCATCAGCTCCCAAAATCTATAGGCCAGGAAGCTGGGATTCTCAGATGAGTCTTATTCAAGCATCCTGGCTCTTGAAGGGGTTATTTTAATGAGTAGTTTGACAAAGTCCCAACACTGTTGTAAAGAGAAGAGCCCACAGAAAACTCAGGCCCAAAACCACTGCCTCAACCTGCTTTTCTCATCAGCACATCAACTAAACTAAGCAAACCATTCAGAAAATCAGAAAGAATGTTCTAAGTAAACAGTTATTTTGCAGGGACTAAAATGGCAGTCATCATTTTGGGAACACAATAGCGTATCCTCAAGAACAGGATCAGGAAAAATAAAATCACATGATTTCAAAAATAACATTAGTATTATTTTATTATCTTATTCTTGAGGAAAAAGAGTGTGCTTTAAATAACATAAGTAGGGCGCCTGGGTGGCTCAGTAGTTAAGCTTTTGCCTTTGGCTCAGGTCATGTTCCCAGGGTCCTGGGATCGAGCCCCGCATCGGGCTCCCCGCTCCCTGGGAAGCCTGCTTCTCCCTCTCCCACTCCCCCTGCTTGTGTTCCTGCTCTCGCTGTCTCTTTCTGTCAAATAAATAAAATCTTTAAAAATAATAAATAAATAGCATAATCAAAAATAAATTATTACTTTTCCTAATTATTTGCAAACTATTCTTCTTAAACATAGCCTATATTTGCATGTCTACATTTTCTCAAAACTGTGGCACTTTCTAGAACACTGCCTGCAGTTAAAGCCATGTACATGAAAGGTCTCGTCTATGATACAGAAGACCAAAGCAGGGGCCTGAATTTTTTATAGAAATAAGTTCTAGTTATGTGCCAATTTGCATAGGTGATTGGCCATTTGAAAATCTCTAAATCTAAATTGTTTAGGTGTCTATACATATCTAGAATCCAAGGAAGTATACACACACACACACACACACACACACGACACACCCATGTAGTCACTTTGGGAATTCAACATTGTGTATGTGCAGCTTCAGCCGGAGATCCACACATTAAATTTAGAGGGCATCATTCCCTAATAATAGCAAACCTACAGGAAGAGTTCTGTACGATAAGACATCTGTGGACAATTTATACCCCCTGATGGATAACCTCAATAGGCCTGGAAAAGTATGTATTCCAAAATTCCAGTGTTAACCCAAAGCCTAATATTTTAATGTTATTTAAAGCTATTACTTAAGGGTGTAGGTGGGGTACACATTGTAATTTTCCTAACAAAATATGCATTGTATAAAGAAACAATAAAACCATTGTACCGGTGTCTTAATATTTTAAAATACGTAAGTATGTGGTAACATATTACGAGGTGCAAATCACAGTTGCATTTCACTGGGAACATGCACTGTAATAAATAAATGCAGTTGTGGGGTTCCAGAGAGCCATCCTTCTAGGATTAAGTAACATCAGTTGGCTGTAACCTCTGAGCACTCATTTCTCTCCCTCACCCATATGGAGAGTTTTATATTTTTTTAAAGATGGCTTTGATGAGACATATTTCATCTTCCTTTATCAGTTGAGAATGTTGCTGTTCAGGTCTTGAAGCAATTTGCAATGCACATGACAGTCTGCCTGCCTTGGACACTGCGGCGGCAGGAATACCGAAAATGAGCAGGCGGGATGGTACTTCCAGCAGAAGCCGTGAAGGAAGTGGACTTCCACGAGCTAGTTTTGAACTTGTCTGCTGAACTGCAAGAGAACTTCATTTTTTTCTGCCTGAGTTGCCAGCTTATGTTTGATTTGAGCTTAGTGTGACCAGAACCGTGGCCACGTCCTCCTCCCTGGTCGTCTGCATTTAGCATGAAAAACTACTTAGTTAACCTTCTGCTTTTTAGGAGCAGCAAAACACAATATATGCTTTCCCATTTCGCAGAGGCTTGAAATAATAATAGTATCAATGAGTCAGGCTGGCTCTCTATTGATTGATGGCCTTACTTACGGAAGAAAATGAGTGGATGTGGTGCAAAGCACTTTATTAATCATTTTTAAATTCCAAGTTTCTGAATGGCACTCTTTCATTATCCTTCTAAGTGAAATCAACCAAAGTACTTTATTTGCCTATATATCTTAAAATTTAAAAAAATTAATACCCTACATTCATCTCAGATGATTCTTCAGTGGTTTAAAAAAAAAAAAAGTGGCATGCTGGATTTATTTCCATTAATGAGCCCAGCCATTAACAAACCATAGAAGCAAGATTTCTACTCATAGCTGGTGACTTATGGCCAGATGATAACCAACAAGTCTCTCTGTCTACAATCAATCAATCAATCAACCAACTAAATAATCAAAGCTTTTATTAAATAATTGTAATGGCTTTAATAGGACTTTAAACTCCAAAAAAATTGTGGAATGTCTGAGCCGCACTGCTTTGAAGATATGCGTAAAGCAAAGGTAATTCTGGCTCCTGAATGCTTCAATGTTATTTCCATTTGGGGGCATTTATAACAAATGCATTATTAAGTAGCTTTATTGTTAGTTATTAGAACTCATCAGCTTGCTTTTATGAAAAAGTACAGAGGGCACGATTGTCCCCATATTCTTACAGTAACACAAGCATCGACCACAGAGGAGGAAAAAAAATTCAGTTGCACAACTGGTGAATTCACTGGAATAGACTGTTTATATGTTTTTGAGCTTGTCTATAGAATGATAATTAGCCTTTCAATATTCGATGCTCCCAGGTGCCTGACGTGTATTAGATAGTCCAGAAATGAATTATAGTGGAAAAATTAAATAAGATGCAGAATATAGGAAAAATAAATTTAAAGCAAATAAATAAACATACACCAAATGCTCCCCACCTATATTCTCTGCTGTGGTGAGAAAAAACACAACTCCAAGAGAGAGGAGGTGAAAATTACAAAAAGCAAAAATTAAGATGGAAACACACAAAAAAAATGTTTGCCAAGGGGAAACACACTCCAGATAAAAATAAACAAAATTCTCTTTGCATTTATGTACTCATAATTTTTCCACTGGGTACATTTGCACAGTTGGAATTAGGGGAAAAAAAAAAAAAGAAGAAGAAGAAGCAAATTTCCCACTAGCACATTTGTTAGAAGAGGAAAAAGGGAAAAAAGCCCTGTAGGTCAAGTCTCACGGAGAGAATGCCAAATGTCTTTGTGTCCAGTTATTTATGGTTTCAGATAATTGTACAGAAAATATCAAATTTGCATAGTGTGATTATTGCTGATTATTTATCTAGCAGTCAAAATGTTTCAGTGGTTCCTAGGATGACAGATTGACAAGTCCTTAAAACTCATTCATTTTATGAAATTTGCATGTAATTAGGCAATAATGAAGGGATGTTTGTGGACAGAGGATTATACTACAATATGCTGGAAGCAATTCAAATGCTTGACAAAGTGTTAACATTATCTTCAGATTCAACCAAGCCTTAAATGCTTGGTTTGAAATCACTAAATGTATGAACTGGGTAAAAAGATTTAGAAAATTTTCAATGGAGTAAAACGCATTTTTTTTTTCAATTTTTAGAATACGTTCACTCTCTAGACTTAACTATATTTGGGAGTATTGTTGCACTGAAATTAGTCAGTCATGGTCTAGAATTAGACAGCAAAGGCAGGGGGAGAGACAACATACTGATGTGAAGCAGTGTAGAGTGTCCCTCAATCCTGCACGTGAACTTCATGTCAGTCCTCCTCAAGGTGTGTGACCTTGGCCAGGTTACTTCCAAACCTCAGGACCCGTAGATACTGTATTGTGTAGACTTGAGATGATAATCTATTTTCTCAAGTCTGAGAAACACTTGTTTTCCGTGCGCTTATAATGACTTAAAATCTGGATGCTTCTGCAATTGCCATGGTGGTTTTCATTTAATGTAATAATGTTTCTTTTGTCCCCCAGAAAAGAAAGTTGCATACTTGAATTCATAGCATCTCAGAATTAAAGAAATATGGTATTTATAAAATGAAAAGCGTGAAGCCAGGTATAAAGTTCACCCTTAAAAAATGATACCTATTATTCTGTGGTCTTCTTCCTGCTGAAATTTTACACCATTGCTTCTCCAAGATTGAGATGGACATTATAAAATCTGCATTTGAAAGTTACAGATTGTCTCTGATCTTCACACAGAACCATCTTTTCAAGTAATTGATGTATATTATGTAAAATGCTTTCTTTCAAAACCAGACTACCTGAAGTATTGGGTTATTATAGTAATTTAAATCAATGAAAATCTTAACAAAGGTTTATGGAGAGTTATAAGAGGAGAATAAAAGTTATTTCTTTTGACTGCCAGATCCATAGTTTATAACTTGATCTAAGAAATGTGCTCATTACTTTATGATTCTACTTGGGACTTTTAAGTGTTGTTGGGTAGTGAGGGTGGGAGGGGGGGAGAAGGCAACCACATTTTGAAACTCAAAATAGTAAACTACATCTCTAGGCACAGATTGCAGAAGACCTTGAATGCCATTCCAAAAGAGACAGACCTCAGGCGGTGAACAGTGAGGGACCCTTCAAATGGCTTCCACCAGGAAATTCACCCAATCAACCACATGGGCCAAGAGTTTTCAAAATTCAAGAATACCTCAAAACCCATCAATATATGAATCTCTACATCTCTTACTGTGACTAATTAGTTAATGGAGGTAAATTTTAGGCATTTTACAGCAATGTGGAAATCTTACCAAAATATTAAATGGATTAGGAAATATCAATCTTAGCTAGAGGCTGGTAGAGTCCTTTCATTGAGAAGGTTAAATTCAAGGTTGGTTGTCATGGCAAACTAATAGCTATAAAAGACAACCCCACTCCCCAATATCATATGCTTAACGTCGTAAAATCCAAAGTGGGCTGGTAGCGGGGCTGTGCTCCATGCATGCAGACACTCATGACCCCGACATCCCAAGGTTCTCTGACACATCCACAGAGCCAAAGCAACCAGTCATAGTGAAAGAAAGGGAAAGAGCTGGACGATGGGGTAGGAAGTGTTTTTAGAGTGTTATTAATTCAATTGCTGCTTCTCAGTTCTCATCAAACTAGACCTACTGGCAGAATCTAGGGCAATTGTTCACTCTGCCTTAAAATAGTATCTTTCCTTTTCTTCCAGAGCACAGCTCTCCTTGTTTTGCTCCCATCTTGCTGACTGCTTCTTCTGGATTCCTCACTATTTCTCTAACCTTTAAAAGTGAGGATGTCTTCCTTGTT
The DNA here is from genome assembly GCF_004348235.1 of Phoca vitulina. Taxonomy (NCBI): domain Eukaryota; kingdom Metazoa; phylum Chordata; class Mammalia; order Carnivora; family Phocidae; genus Phoca; species Phoca vitulina. The sequence continues at coordinate 41,391,592 of NW_022589725.1, forward strand.
CTATCTACGTTCATTCCCACATTCCATATCTAGCTCAGATCTCTCCACTAGACTCCAGATACATGTTTCCCACTGTCTAGTCAGCTTTCCCACTTACATTTCTAAGACACCTGTCAAACTTAACATTTTCCAAACTGAACCCCGTTTTACTTCCCTCAACCTTGCCCTCCATCAGTGGTAAGACCATCTTTCACCAATACAACCCCCAAAAAACTGGACTCCTCTTTTAGCCTCATACCTGGTTTGTCAGTCAATCCTGTAGGCTCTGCTTTTAGACTATCTCCAGAATCTAGTTTTCCCCACCCCCACTCATTCCTGCCACCGTTACCTCTCCGTGGGATGACTATAGTAGCTTCATGACTGTTGTTCCTGCTCCCATCATTTCTCACAGTGACCCAGTTGATTCTATAAAATCCTGTCAGGTATGTCGCTCATTTACTTAACACCTCCATTTCTTTCTAGTCTTCCTCCACTCAAAGGCCAAAGTCCTCACTGAGACCTAAATCTGGTCCCTGATGCCCAGTGTGACCTCACTTGCTTCTACTTTCCCCATTGATCCTTCTGTACACTGGCCTCAAAATACCTCCTCAAGCACTCCAGGGATGTCTTTCCCTCTTCCTGGTACTTAGTACTTTCTGTTTTCTCTGCCTAGAATCATCTTCCCCGAAGTACCTTTATGGTTCATTCTGTCACTCCTTAGGTCTGCTCGTTGAGGGCTTCTTTCCCACTCCACATTATATTGCAAAATGCCACCCCCTCGCCAACCTCAACACTCTTGATCTCCCCCTCCCATTTCTCTTTGGTCATATCACTGTCATATTTTTCATACCACTTATTGGTTTATCTTGTTATTGTCTATTTCCTCCAAATGTCTGTTTTATTTGGTATGAATCTCCAGCTCCTAGAAGACTACCAGGCATATAAGCAATTCTCAATAAATGGTTGTTGAATGAATGAGTGAATGAGTGAATTTCTCCAGCTGCTTTTCAGGACCAACTTGAAAAGGAAATGCAAAAGAAACTCCCCCTAAATTAAGACACTTATAAAGAAAAAAAAAAATAGTGCAAAAGCACTGATGGTGTTACTGGAGCTTGCCAGTGATGAAAATATCAGAGTAGTGGATAGTAATAGTCAATGTAAAGAACTGATACGTAACCAGGTATATAACTGAGACTTGGTTAGGGGTTCAACATATGAATGTTGGGAGGATGCAGTTCAGCCCCTAACAGCTATATCCCAAAAAATGTTGATTTTCAAAAACAGGCAGAGGGCTAGATTTGGTCCATGAGCCATAGTTTGCTGTTCTCTGATCTAGAAGTATGTTACATATACCTTTATTGGGAGCTTCCGATAAGCCAGTCACCCTGCTGAGAACTTCACACGACTCTCTCATTGCTGTGGTTTCCGCCATTTTACAGATGAGAAAACTAGGCTGAGTCTCAGACGTCACCCAGGGTCTAATAGCACATCCGAGCCTTTCAGAACCAGGTTTGCCTAAGGCTAGAACCTAAAGTTTTAACCACTTCTGGTCTTGGACTCCTGGAGGATATACAGTTTTTACAGTAAGAAAATACATTTAATGAATGGTATTTCTTTGCAAATAGTACGTATCAAATGCAAATGAAACAAGCACCTTATGTAGCTACAAACACAGTAGGAAAGCCTTGCTTTGAAAGATTGAACCATATGAAACTCACTTTACTGTAAGTCAAAAATGACCAACTATGGGCAATTTTGTATGGAGCCACGTATTTTGCACCTCAGAATTAAGGTAGGGCTTTGGTCTGGCCTTGGATGCCACTCAGGTGGGCCTACCTCATGAGAGCTTTTCCAAAGTACACACCAAGGCCTGCCACAGTCTGGAGAGCCTGATCAAGCTGAACAAACTACAAAGATTTCCATTTACTGGGGTGCAGTCGAGGAGGGTCTTCAAAAGTATTTTCATATTCTTGGCCCACAATGTGCTTCATGTTTGGGTGCAAAATATAAATAGGCTGAAAAATATTTGTTTATTAGTTTAGGAAATTTAGAACTTGTGTAAAATGCCAAACTGAACAGCCCCAGAGACTGAAACTCTTTATGCATTCGCCTGACTGCACCCAGAGTTTGGGGACGGGCACTGCCAGCTTCCTCCATGGCTCTGCCTCTCCAGTGAGATTGAACTCTTGGTGGAAAGGGCCGCTTTTCACTGTAAAAGAATCCATTGGTCTCACGATGATCTGGTTTCTGGCGTCTAGTCCGAGAAGTAAGGATTGGTGTCAAGTCTAATGGTCACTGGTCTGAATTTGCCATGTGTCAATCATTGGAGAGTCTATAGTCATCTCCAAGTGCTAAGTGATACAAAAACTACTAACCAGCAGAAACTCTTAACAAGAGACAATATTAACGAGGATCCCCCATGGGAACTCACAGAGAAAAGTCTGTCTGAAAGCTTAGGACCTAGAACTAGCTAGTGGATGTGGTCTGCTCAGGGCACTCTGCGACTCCTCCTCCTTATGTGCACCCTTTTGCAGATGTTCTTTCTGGCTCCAGGATGGATGTCTCATTCTGACTGTAGGGATTTGGAAATAGGCAAAGATCAGTGCATTTTCCTAGCATATAAGCCCTCAGGAAGAATGGGAAACATCTGCTAACTGAACTGGAGCATGCCAGGTTTGAACACTCCAGACAATTCCTTGAGAGGATTGTCACCCTATGTGTTGCTCAGAAGCAATGGGGCTTCCAAGAAAGTTCTCCATAGCAGGCTGTCCCCCAGAGGGAAGACACAATGTTGATACCATTCCAAGGCACAGTATAAATGATTAATAAGCCTGTCTTCCCTTATATTCTCTCCTCCATTAGGTCTCATAGAAGGCAGTAAGTTAAATCACCTGGCAGATGATTCAGAGAGGGTAACTCAGGGTGCCCCAGGCCAACTTCTCTGCAGGAACTAGACACCTAGTGTGGCTTAGGCCCAACAAAGAGCTAGTGTTCATGTAGCGTTTGGTTTGATTTTTTTTTAATTAACTCATCAAGTAATGGTAGTCATGTAAAATTAGGCCAAGGCACTTTCCATTGTCACTTGGGCAAAGCTGGTAACTCTTCTTTTTTTCTTTTTTTAATTTTTTTATTGTTATGTTAATCCCCATACATTACATCATTAGTTTTAGATATAGTGTTCCATGATTCATTGTTTGTGCATAACACCCAGTGCTCCATGCAGAACGTGCCCTCCTCAATACCCATCACCAGGCTAACCCATCCTCCCAACCCCCTCCCCTCTAGAACCCTCAGTTTGTTTTTCAGAGTCCATCGTCTCTCATGGTTCGTCTCCCCCTCCGATTTCCCCCCCTTCATTCTTCCCCTCCTGCTACATTCTTCTTCTTCTTTTTTTCTTTCTTAACATATATTGCATTATTTGTTTCAGAGGTACAGATCTGAGATTCAACAGTCTTGCACAATTCACAGCGCTCACCATAGCACATACCCTCCCCAGTGTCCATCACCCAGTCATCCCATCCCTCCCACCCCACCCCCCACTCCAGCAACCCTCAGTTTGTTTCCTGAGATTAAGAATTCCTCATATCAGTGAGGTCATATGATACATGTCTTTCTCTGTTTGACTTATTTCGCTCAGCATAATACCCTCCAGTTCCATCCACGTCGTTGCAAATGGCAAGATCTCATTCCTTTTGATGGCTGCAAAATATTCCATTGTATATATATAAAGCTGGTAACTCTTCTTGAACTATCTCTCTTCGTCTTCTACAGTGAATTTTCCCTATTAATGTACCCTTGACACTCATTAGAGCTGAAGTTGCCATTCCAACATACGTCAAGGTAGAGATGTAGGAAGCTAGGGAATATTATTTGATCTCATCCTCAATGTGATTTGACTGCTTCAGAACTCAAAGTTATTCTGCCTGTCAGAGTCTGTGCCCTCCAGCCTTTAATACCCTGACTCACTTCTCTCTCCCTGACCTTCCTTTTCCACTGAAGCTACTCATCCTTTTTCCTTCTGCATTGAGTAAGACCCACTGAGCTTCCAGCATTTCTACGTATAGACCATATCCTTCATCAAATTACATGCATCCAATCTTCATTTCCATTAAAATGGAGAAGGGCATGGGAGGGAAATGTAAGGCAAACTGTGTGGTTCAATTTATTCTTGAATCAAAATCCTTAGAGACAGTATTTTTTTGTCCAGCTTGTATAGCAGCTCTTTGGGAGGGAGGGGTCCCATGACTCTGCCATTTGTGGAGTGGTCTCCCAGTCTGTGCCTTGCTAAGGGCCCTTTCATTCTTAGCTTTATCAGAAAACCAACTAACAGGTCCATAGATAATTTCCATATTCTCATTGTAGCTCATTTGAACATGAATTCTGTTTCCAAATAACCCCTATGTGGTGGAATATATCCATGTCCAAATCCCTGGAACCTGTGTATGTTACCTTCTTTGGAAAAGGGATTTTTGCACATGTAATTAACTTAAGGATCATCCCACTTACCCATGTGGACAATAAGTCCTGACATGCCATTATAAGAGACAGAAGAGAAGAAGAAACACAGATGAGAAGTTGCTATAAGGACAGAGGCTGAGACTGGAGTGATGTGGACACAAACCAAGGAAGCCAAGGACTGCTGGCAGCCACCAGAGCCTGGAAGAGGCAAGGACAGATTCTCCCCTAGAGCCTCTGGAGGGCATGTGGCCCCGTTGACACCTTGACTTCAGACCTCTGGCTTCCAGAACTGTGAAAGAATAAATTTCTGTTGTAAGCCACCCAGTTTGTGGCAATTTGTTACAGCACCCAAGGAAACTAATATACCCTGCAGGACCCATTCTTTCTAATAGTTTTTGGAGATCAGTGTCCTTCAATCATCTCTACCAAATAAGAGAAAAATCTAGTGTGATTTCTAATGTAATACGGAGCATGCTTTCAATACAGAGGAGTCATGTCCAACTAATTCGTTCAACAAATATTTAGCCATTCAACAAATATTTATTGAATGTGTGCTCTTGCCTAAGTCCTGGAGATGAGTCCTTTCCCTCGGGGATCTTATGTTCTAATCTTCCTAGAGCTCTTTGATGAGGGCAGGAGGTGTTTACAAATAAGCAAGCAAACAAGGGAGAGCTGGTGGCCCCAGGGCAGTTAGATTAGAAAATGTCCTGCAAAAATTCTGTGCGAGATAAATATTCAAAATGGAGGTAGTTTGGTGTCAGAGCAGTGCCTGATGATGGATTAGTAACCAGCTCAGAAAAAGGAACCAAAGAAACGAATAAGTTCTTTCAGTATAAGAAAATAAAACATAGAAATCCTCAAAGTATAAATTCTGTACCCAAAAGTCTTTCTTTGAAACTATTTAGAATGATGAGTATATAGTGACATCTGCAAATTGCTGTTGCTGATTAAGCTGCTGCAAGTAGTAAAATGCTAAATTGATAACAATGTAACTCCGGAAATGAGTAGAAAAATGGCAGATGAACTTTAGGATGAACAAGGACAAGAGAGAGCCTCCAACAGTTGCAGGGGAATCAGCCAAACTCCGATTCCAGTGATTTCTTTCTTTCTTTCTTTTTTTTTTTTTTTTTTTTGTTATCTTCCCTTTCTGATCATCCAGAAGGGATTCTACTCTATTATCTTAAGTATATGCCTCTCCGGTTCTCCCTTCATCTCTCAAAAATCATTCCAAAATGCAGGACATATTTAAAAAGGCAGTGGAAACAAAAACAGGAAGCACAGCTAAACCATTAAACAACTTGGTTGTGTTTGTTGCTGTCACACCCTTATTCAATTTGCCTCTTCATGGCCAGGCAAGGGTCACTGAATTAAGGATGCAAAGACATGGAAGTGTGCCATAGAAGGACAGAGTAAATAAACAGTTTTATATTCAAAAATACAAAACACCTAGCCTGGCTTAGCTAAGGTTACACACACGAAAGGATGTGGATGGTCCCCACTGATTCTTCTATGAAATCTTAGAATTAAAAGGCTCCCTTTAAATTGTATGTAATGTCTGTGTCTTGTGTATACATAGATACATTGTAGATGATTGGTCCATATTCATCGGTTGATTATTAACTGAAAAAAATACCACAAGGCAAATAAAAGACAAGCTGCTTCATCAAGCAGGTAGGGAATTTAAGGAAAGTGTTAATCATAGACGGGAAATTGACCACAGAAACAAACTCAAAAGGAGGTTCCATTGAAGTAATCTGTATAAGTTATTGCAGGAACAAGTTTTCCAGGGTAGAAGTGCAGGGCTTGCCGAGGAAGGAGCAGGGAAAAGCTGTAACCCTAACATTTGGTAGCTGACATTGTGAACATTTCATTGTTAAACAAGCAAACAAAAACCCACTAAGTTAAAGCAATGTGTATTCTGACCTATATAAGATCTTCATATTTTCTTCTTAAAAATACTACTTTAAACTTTAAAATTTGACTTATAAATAAAGTTTTACTACGAATTAAAAAAAATTAAAGTATAAAATGTATACAGTCTCTCTAACCTTATATAGTCTGTCTTCCATGTCTGTTCCCTAGTTACAGTATATGTACATTTACTTATATACACACACTTCTATCTTCTTGACAGGAAAAAAAAAAAAACACAACTCCAGCATATTCTTCATATTGCTCTGTATTTTGCTTATTTTCACTTGAAGAATTTTTGGTATACACTGCACATAAAGAGTCTCCTCATTCTTTTTGAAAGCTCTATAGCATTTCATGGTATAGATACAGCATAATACATTAAAGACCTTACTTATGAACATTAAGTTATGCTCAACTTTTCTTTTTTTTACAATACTGTAATGAATAGATGCTCTTATTTGAGTATATCTGTAGGATAACAATTTCTAAAAGTGGAATTATGGAGTCAAAAAGATGTGTAAATTTTTTTATTGTAATAAATGGCGCCACGTTGCCTTTCATGATGGCATGATGATTTATATCAATGTAATGTCATATGGAATTTCTTATGTTTCTAAACAAGCATTTTACTACCCAGTTTAGCACTAAACCTTGATGTATTCCCGTGAGGATGGCAAAACCCTGGTGGTATAGGCTTACTTCACTATCTTTAAGCAAAAGGACTAGGCTCTGTAAGACACTATCCATTGCATTTGTGTATATTTGTCCACATCATTAGCATCTACTGTGAGCTCCTGAAGGGAAGTGTCATTTCCCTTGACCTTGCTTTAGAACACTCCCAGCAGAGAGCCGGCATGTGTGGTGCTGGAGAAAACTTATTTGATGTTGATGATAATGATAAATGGCATTTTAATTTACCGGAAGAGCAAATCAAGTTTCAGAAGTCTTAGAGTCTCACTTAAAATAATATTCAACTACAACAGCCTACCCTTGCTATGCTTTTCATCGGAAGCTAATAAAAAAACTTTTATTAGAATATTTGAGTGCAAACGGTATTAACGTGGTATTAATTATGTATTTTTAAAACCCTCAATTTTCACTGGTTCCTTAGGAAGGAAAGCAGATTTGCATTTGATAAAGTATATCATCCTCGATTTCCTCTTTGCTTTCTGAAACACAAAGTGTATTAATAAAACCCAAACTGCCTGCTCAGAATAAGAATGAACAGGGTCCCCCAAAAGTGATTTATCTCTATGGCATGAGGAGCTGCTACCTCTCACTTAGTCATTATGGCAGCCACAGATACCAAGGTAGTATGGTGTGAGATGGTTTCTGACATACAAACCAATCATGGCAGCCTCTAAGTGAAATTTTGTAGCAGATCCCAATAACTCATATAATCATGAAAACATTTTTCTCTAACATCTCATGGCTCAAATCTGGGCTGCAGAGAAGGTTGGTTATGCATACTGAGCTCTCCCCTCTGGAAGCTTGCCTCGTCAAAGGCAACGCAGGTCCTATAATCACACGTGTTGTAAACACACATAGCTGTTTGCAGAACAAACAACTGGTTGAATTTGAGAAAAACTTAAAATTACAGTACTTACATGTGTTGAACTAAAAAGGTAGATACACCTGACTTGCGCAACCACTGGAGGAAACAAAATCAAATCAATGAATTTCGTTTAGAAGGATGTGTGGCTTATTCACCCTGGCTTGGCCCAGGACACATACAGTTAAGATTCCCTGCAACTGGAAGGCGGGTCAGGAGACATTTCTTTACCTGTGTTCTTCAAAGACCCCAAACTAAACGAAAGAGATAAGCTCAATATGACTCAGAATATCTCTCACAGAAGCAAGGAAGAAGAGAGAGGTGGGAAAAGGCATCCAGACGTGAGAAGTCACAATGGGGAAAAGCAAAGAGAGATGAAAATGTCGCCCTCAGGGGAGAGAAAAAAAAGAAAAGATATTAAGGAAACACCACAGGCTGTAGGGTAGAAGGTATAACATATAAATACTAAGGTTTTTAAATTTTAAAAGATATTTTAAAAGAGAGTCAGCTTAGATAATGTATACACAAATGAAATCCTAAATTCCATGGAACACTGTTAAAAACTAAGTCAAAGTTAAGATGGGCAGATTCAGGAGATTCAAAGAAGAGAATTAAAGCTTTGTAGAACAATCAATTTTTTTTTTTTTTTAACACACCACCCTCATATCTGTTCTTTTTTTCCTGATTAAATGAAATTGAAAAAGTGACTTGTGAGATGTATACTATTTTATATAACTCTTCCAATAACGAAGCTCAGATGACTTAAAATAAATTAACCGTAAGGAGCAAAAGGTGGAGAGTTTTCAATTATCTTGCCAAGAGCCAGAGGGTGTGACTCATGGCAACACTGGCTGTCAGTCGGGGTCCCAGTAGGAACACAACAGAGCCAGCTGAGGGAAGCTGACTGAAGAGCTATTTGCAAAGGTGTGGGAGGATTAAGGACACGAGGGAGACGGAAGCTCTCCGGGGCTGGCGGTAGCAGGGAGGCAATCCCACTCCTAGGCATTAGGGGCAAGGGGAGAGCCCAGTGACCTGAATCTGACAGAAAGAGCCAGTAAAACAACAACCGCTGTCAAATTCAGCCAGGAGGGAGAAGAGAGCTGATGACCTGAAATCATTGTCTTCCTTCCCTGTGACCTCCTGCCAGTTCTTCCCACTAGACAAAACAAGCAGAGCCAAAGGTCAAGGGAGCCATGAGCACAAGCCCGTAAATGCCACTTCCGTGGGGCAAAGGGCAGGGTAGGGAAGGTGGAGAGGAAGGGGGCCAGCACATAGAAAACTTCTAGCACAATGGGCAAACTCTTGCAGAAATATGTTGAAGATTAAAGTTATTTGTCCCGGAATTGGTTGCATCATTTCCAAAATAAGCAAAACTCCCCAGTTGCAAATTAGACATGGGGGACTCTGCATGGACTCTTTGGCCCCCAGAGACTCCACACTATAGCTTCATGATCCCATTGGTCACAAATAGCCAATCAGGAGGACAGTGCCCTGTCCCACTTCCACGTGCACCCTGGAACACTCAGCTCTATTCTGTTTCATGATTCCAGGTTAGACCTCCAGCGCTCAGGTAACCTTTAGCAATATTTTCCCCCAGGAAGATAGAGAGAGACAAAGTGGATGAATACATAGAAATCTATTGCTCTTGTACTTTGGGGAAAAAGTCAACTTCCAGAGATGGTGGAATCATCTCTTTGATTGAGAATCATTTTAAAGCTGCAACATACAGAACTGAGAAAAGATGATTTCCCCAAATTGCACAATTCATTATCAAGATTGGCATGTGAATTTATGAAATGTGATTGAAAACTGAGCAGGTAAAATTGCACATTTGTTTTTACCTCTTAATGCTTACTGGCCTTATCTTTGCTGATCTTGCCTTCTCTCCCTGTTCTCTCTCCAAATGTTGGCTCTTCTTTCATCACTCATAGCCCAAACATAGGACTCATTGTCATCACCAAGTGCTCCTGCTGGAAGCTTTTCCCGCAGCTGGGTCCCTAGGAATGGCTGCACAGGTTGTGCACTGAAAAATTGTACATGGTGGTCCTGCCACTTTTCCACATTCTTCAGGGAACTTAACTGCCACAAAACCCTCATATTTCTGTGTTTCCAGTAAGATATCCCCCTCCTTCAAATTGCCAAATTTACAGCTCATTGCAGAAAATAGCAGCAGCCTAAAGCCACCATACAGGATCTGGCTAAAAGCCCTATCTGACTAAATAGTATGTTGCATTTTTTTCCACGTATGGCATTCAGTGGCAAAAATAATTGATCCTTTCAAAACTTGTTGTTCACTTAGGAATAGCACCTTAGAACAACATACGCTTTGAGGCGCCAACCTTGCAAACGCAAACTTAACAAACAACAGCCAAAGAGGACTGGTATTCAAGAAGTAAGGGGCAAGAGGAGGTATTGATGGTCAGCTTTGCAGGAGGCCGGGGAAAGGAGCTACTCACTGGCATTCCTGGGGCTGGCTCAGACTCGGTGGAGGAAGTGAGCCTTGGGCTCATGGGAGGTCATAACAACCTTAAGCTTAAGTGAACTAGAAAACAATTCAAATCCCTGACCCCCATTTTTCCACGACTGTCATCTTACCATCTTCCTGTTTGATCTACTCCAGAACCTAGCATAGTGCCTGACACATAATAGATTTTTTAATAAAATCTTACAAATTAATTCATCTCTGCTTCTTCACTAAGACACCTACTGTTTCATCACTAAGTGAATTATTTGGAGGTAAAGCCTTAACTGGTATAAGAACTGAGAATACAGGGGTGCCTGTGTGGTTCAGTCAGTTGAGTGCTTGCCTTCAGCTCAGGTCATAATCCCAAGGTCCTGGGATCAAGCCCCACCTCAGGCTCCCTCCTCAGCGGGGAGCCTGCTTCTCCCTCTCCCTCTGCACCTACCACCTCACTCCTGCTCTCTCTCTAATAAATAAATGAAATCTTTAAAAAAAGAACTAAGAATATAAACAATATTTTTAAAAAGCCAGGAATGACTTGATTCAGTTGGAATTTTATTTAAATAAAAGTTGGTATTAAATTCTAAATTCTGGTTTTGTTTGTGGTGTTCTTTTGTGGCTTTTTTTTTTTTTTTTTAACTGCTGCAGACTGTCTATCTAGACCTCCAGTCTCCTGAAGCTTCATTCCCAAGGCCCATCATTCCACAAATCTTTCTGAGCCACCATTCTGGAATCTACAGTCTGCAGGGAGGGCGAGGAGGGTTGAGGGAGGGGATGCCAAGCTGAGCACTCAGACAGGCTGGAAGAGTCTCTGCCTCACAGCCTCCTTAGGGGAGAAGGCTAAGTCACACAGAACTCAAGAGCAGGATTCCAGACACTCAATCCACCAGCACTAAGCGGGATGAGGCTAGCTATCTGTCCTAGAGGAATTTAAATACCAAAGAAGTAAATAGAAGTGAGAGAAACTGGGGAAGGATTTTGTGGAGCCAGTATGACCTAATTTTGGTAGGGGGATTATGAAGGATTTAGATAATTAGAAAGCATGTGGGAAAGACTTCTCAGCTGCAAGGCAGAACACAGTCAGAGACAGAGGGGCTGCACTGAGCCTAGCATGTGAAGGAAACTTGCCCAGTGGAGTGAAGGCTGAGACAGGGAGCAGGAGAGTCCCACAAGTGACTACAGAATTGAATAAATTTCTTAATGAACTCCTATCACTTAATTTGTCCAGCCAAATGACGATAGCATTCTGCTGGGAAATGTATCTTAATCTCCTTTTCCCTGCATGTCCATCGAATAAATGAAAGAATAAATAAATGTTCATTGCCCTTGTCAAAGGAGTCCTCATAAGGAGATATGGATACAGACATTCCAAATACGTTACTATCGCTTACAGTATTCTAAAATCCCTTTTTTTGTGACCATATTCTTTCCAGTATTCTCAACCATGAGTCATGTCTTTCAGCTTTTGGGGATGGACTGGATATTGGTAAAGAGTTCAAGTCATTCATAGTCAAGTGGAATAGAGAACAGAGAAACTGGGTGGTATATATTTGAAGCATGAAAAAAGCAACACATAGTGAGGTGGGTGTCCTTGTGTGGTTTGGACGCAGCTTAGAAATGTGTGACATTAAAGAGGACTCCTCGGGGCAGGCCAAGAAAGGTGATGAGGCGTTGTTCCCTCTCAGTTACGAAATCACCAGCCTGTGACCTCTCCCTACTGACCACCTCTTAAATATGAAGACTCCCATTATTTTGACAGTGTTGTATTTAAATTCACTTAATGAGAACAACAAATACAAAATCTGGACCAGCAAAATATGTTCCCCAGTTCAAATTAGAAGATACGATGTGGGGAAACAGGTCTATCCCTACTTTTAGATTTGCAAAACCAATGCTCAAGTTAAATAGTTGTATTACTCACCTACATATTAGATCTTTGGAGCTGAAAGAAATTTCTAATATAAAGTTTTCCATCTACAGTTCACACTATTTTAAGGTTTGTGGTAATTCATTCTCATGTGGTTAAATGTCATTCTCACTGGAAGGTGTCTATGTTTCTAATTTCACCTTTTTTCCTGGACTTGGGACTAGGATATAAAACACAATGGCAACTCTGTTGAATTTTTGTTTTTAAAAATATAATGTAGATTTTATGTTAACATTTGTTTGATACGGGTGGTCGTGGCACCTAAGTCTGTTGTTTTCAGTCTTGTGTGTAGATTTGGAATATTCAACAATTATAAATAAAATTATTAGATATAATGTATTAAAAATACATTTTAAATCCTTAAGAAAAGGAGCATGGTCAACCACTTTGTAAAAACAGAAAAGGTCTTCCCAAATCTGTTCACCATAGCTAGCACGTTATAAAATCAATTATAAAAAAGACCTACCAACAGAAAAAGATAAATACACAAACTATCTGTTATGTGGATTCACCTGGTCACAAAATTCTCAACCATTTATTTGGAGGTGCAAAGGAAATGAAATCAGGTTCCTTTTCGTAATAAACAAAAGGGTTTTAATGCCCGTTTCTGGATTTTTCCCACCTTTAAGATCCATCTAAGCAAATTCCTACTGCTTAATAAAATAATACCCAAATTCATTACAGAGCACAAGTGTGTTCTCTTAGATATTAAGAAGCTGCATTCAGATCACAGTTGAACCTGTTTGGGTCCTTTCACTAGGAAACTGATTTCCTTATTTACCTATACCAATATTTTTTCTAGTCATTTGTCATTTACATAACACTGAGCAACCAGTACTGGGAATGTCTTAAACAACAAAAAAGCCTCTATAACAATTTTTGACACAGGGGACTTCAGGGAGAAGTCCGTAAATTCATCAGCGGCCAATTCATTGCGCTTTCTGTTTAGCTAGTCATTTCCTAGTGGAACACTGATGTTTTATTTGGCGAGCAATAGCTACTGGAACAGGAGAGCAGTTGTACTCATGGAGCCAACTATTGGAAAGAATTTCCTTGCTTATTTTTCTCCTCTGTGTGTGTGTGTGTTTGTGCTTGTACATGCGTGTGTTTTTATTCAAGATCTTGGGTGCAAAAGCCACCTTATTTGTTTGTGAGAAATTTGAAAACATGTCTGTACATAGTTTATATTTATGATCCCTCCATAGTCATTTTTCTTAAATTAAGTTTTTGTAACTTACTAGATATTTTTTAAACTATTTGATTTGCTGTTCTTACTGCATCAGACGTGTATTACTCTTGATCTTTTTTTCCTAAGCCCATCCTCCACCATCATATCCTTAAAAAAAAAAATTGAAACAAGTGATCGGTTTTGCAAAGGCAAAAACGGAAGGTGGGGGAAAGGAAATCCGATGATAATTAACAACACAATTGTCCAATAAAGTATCATTTACTAAAATGCGTTAGGTTATATAGTCAGTTCTAAGAAAGAATAGTCTGTGTTCACATTCAGCAGCCTTTTAAGTTCATCTCACCAGTCATAATAATAAAAAGAGAAGCTAACGTTTTATTGATAGTGTGCCTTTAACAGACCTATCTCGCAAGTAAACATTAACTTCTGGCCTTTGCAATCACTTTTTCTATCTCTGCCTTTCATATTCTTGTCTCTTAAGATTTATCTAATTATCTCTACAGAAGAGAAAATGATTTTAATAAAAGGGAACAATTTCCTTTTTTGATATTTGATTCATTTTTCTCCTCTCGTTCATGAAAGACACCATATTTGGAGTAATCTAGTATATAAAAACATCGCTCATAATTTGGTCCCTTTTTAAGCGCATGTGGAGATTAGCATGCTTTGATTTATTTTGACAAGGGATAGTAAAGTTTTTTAAGAACAATAGTCCACCAGAAATATTTTAAGAGCCTTTACCTATGCTAGAAGAATAAACCATGTCACGTGTTTCATAGGCTTGAAAGATGATCTCCAATCCCTTTTACTCTTGTTTTTCCTAATGTTTTTGAATAATCCTTAAGATAATCGAGAAGTTATTAACTCTGCTATTTGAATACAGTGCACGAGAGTGACATTCAAATATAAAAGCTTCTTTAAAAGAATCAGAAGGCAGAAAATGACCTTGGTTTGCTTTTAATCCAAGTCAGGGAGCATTTAAACTCTGCCAGAAGAGTTTAACCTCATTCTTAAGATCTCTAGGAAAAAAAGTTATTCAGTTTCCCAGAGTAACCTACTCAAATGTGTCACACCTTCCCTCAGGGAGGCAAGATGTCCAAATGAAACTTTAATACAAAAACTGAATGTTTTTCAGTGCCAGTCTCATTTACAATATCTTGAGATTAGTGTAGCTACCTGGAAAACTGAGGACGGGGGCCAGGTATGCTGGTGTTCAGCTTTCTGGACCTGTGCCCCCTTCATCGTTTCCTTTTTTGGACTTTCCCGACTTGAGAGATCTACATGCACAGGACATGCCCAGGGAAATGAGCAGAAAGGTCATTCACAAACTATCCACATTAATTATCAACCCAGGAAGGGTGCCCTTCATAGGAAAAACCCTTTATTACTTGGAGAGGTAACCAGCATATTATCATGGGCGGCCTTTTGCAGCTCTTACATTTTTCATAGGAAAGCATAGACTGAAAACCAAGTCTAGTGATATTAAACTTTACAATTGTAAAAACTGTATTGTACCTGTAAGAGTACTTGACATAGGTGCTAAATACGATTTTCTACAGGCAGTGACTAAGAGGTTTTCCTAAAAAATCCATACTGATTCTTCAGTATCATTCAAGGTCTTGTATCGTTCCCTCTTAAAAATTATTAATACTATAGTAATGATTAAAAACTACGTAGCAAATAAGCATATGAAAAGTGACTCAACGCCATATGCCATTAGAGAATCGCAAATTAAAACAATAATGAGATGCCATTATATCCTGTTAGAATGGCTAAAATCTAAACACTGACAACTCCAAATGCTGACGGAATGTGAAGCCATGGGAACTCTGATTGATTGGGAGGAAGGGGAAGAACGCAAATGGTACAGTCCCTTTGCAAGATAGTTTGGCTATTTCTTACAAAAGTAAACATAGTCTTATGGTATGACCCAGCAACTTACACACTTTTGGTATTTCCCAAAAGACTTGAAAAGTTACATCCACACAAAAACCTGACACGGATGTTTAGAACAACTTCATTCATAATTGGAGCAACCAAGATGTCCTTCAGTAGGTGAATAAATGAACTGGTACACCAAACAATGAAGTATTATTCAACCCTTTAAAAATAATGAGTTATTGAGCCACAAAAAGAGATAGAGAAAGCTTAAATGCATTGTACTGAGTGAAAGAAGCCAATCTAAAAAGGCTAAAACTATGATTCTAGCAATATGAAGGTCTAGGAGAGGTTAAATTGAGGAGACAGTGAAAAGGTTGCTAGAGGTTAAGAAGAGGAAGAGATGAGTAGGCAGAGCACAGAGGATTTTTAGGGCAGTGAAACTATTCTATATGATACTGTAATGGTGGATACATGTATGATATATCTGTCCAAACCAGTAGAACTGTATGACACATGCACACAAGGGAGCCCTAATGTAATCTATGGATGTTAGTTAATAATGTATCAATTTTGGCTCATCAATTATAACAAGTGTTCTACACCAATGGAAAATATTAACAAGGGAAAATGAGGGTGGGACGGTGAGAGAAGGAGTATAAGGGAACCCTGTACCTTACGCTCAATGTTTCTGTAAGCATAGAACTGCTCTTATATAATAAAGCCTATTAATAAAAAAATAAATTAAATAATAAAGTCTATTAATAAAAAATAAATTAAATAAATATTTAGGGAAAATGAAACAAAAAAAATCTATGTTGGAAAAATCATGTCCTCAAGCCAGTTATTTATAAGGGGAGGATTGCCCATTGCTTTTTAACAATTTGTCTGCATTACTCACCCTCAAGTTGAAAGACTTTGTGGATAGGGACCTTATTCAATCCATTTTAACATGCTGCAATATCCTCAACAAATACAAGTTAACTCTAAAGAATGGGTTGGCATCTTCTTAAAGCAGATTCTGGAAAGACTGGTCAACCTAACTTTTCAAGTGACTCAATATTCACCATGCACTATGTACTCCCTGGCCAACAAAAATAATGAACTCTGTAATGTTACTAAAGGTTAATTTTTCAATAGTTAAATTCCAATCCAAAGTGGGGAAGAAATTACAAAATAAGTAATAGCATTATGGATGCATATGCCCATCATTCATTTTTACATAAATCTTACCCTTTGAGAGAAGCATAAACTGCTCTTATACACACAAAGGAAGATAGAAAATCACATAAAGCTGGAAAGATATGGGTTTCTCCCACCACAACTGCATAGCATATCCAGAGACTAGGATAATGGAATTGGGATAAATGGATTTGGAGCACTAATTCAATGTTGAGTCATTAAGATGCCTTTCCTTCCAGTAGGATGGGAAAAGCAAACTAAGAGAAACTCAGTGGAGTTAGAAACAGTATCAAAATGTTTTCATTTACCTACTGAAAACTTTCCAGAGCCACAACATAAAGGAAGCAATATTATTTTCTGGACATGGCAATTGCTGAAGTTACATGAAGTCATCTGATTTTCTGTACCAACTGGTATAATTCAAAGATTTCTGACAAAACAATGCAATTAATTCTTATGAAACAGTTAACTGAAAGGAGGAAATTTTGTAAGCCAATGAGAGCACAGGAGTTCAATGTTAGTATTCTTTTGTCTGTTTAGTTGATTTATTCATTTAACAAATATATAGTGAACCCCTCATATTATGTGCCAGACGCTGTTCTAGAAAAATTGCAATACATCTGTGAGGAAATACGAAGGTATTCTGCATTCTGAATCTAAATTCTAGTTCTTGAAGTTTTCTGCTAGAGTAGTTTTGGGTGGAATTAAACCCAATATTTTTTTTTGTCTCAATAAACAAGGATATTTTTTAAGATATCCCCATCTTACACCTTTTGAGAAAATCTACCACAGAGTCTTCTCTGGAAGTCTAAGAATGGAAGAAAAGAATGAAAGAAGAATGAAGAAGGGGAAAAAATAGAAAAAAGAAAGAAGAAATAAAGACACAGCGATTCCTAAAAAAGGATAAATGCAAGAATAATTTTATTTTAAAATATTTGTAACAATAGAAATGTATTCATCTATGGAGGACCTACTGTGCATTAGGATAAAGTACTGAGCAAAAGATACATAGTTTTGGTCCTTCTGGAGCTTCCATTCTGGGGTGGAAACAGACACTCAACACATAAAAAACATGAACCTAAAGTAGAATTTGCAAACCATGCTATTAAACACATACGCAGGGAGCTGGTCAAGAAAGACTTTCCTGCAGAAACAACAATTGCAGGAAGCTCTCAAGGATGAGAAAAAAAGATGACACATTTTAAACAAAAGGAATAACGAGTGCAAAGGCCCTGAGACAGAGTGTAACAAATTCTGGTCACAGAAGGAAAGTAAGTACAATTGAAGTGCTGGGACAAAGGAAGGGCATGGGCTCATAAAGTGGAGCTTTTTAATGATAGATACAGAAAATGAAATTATTCAATGGCTGTAGCATCAAAATGTGTGCATAAGCTTTCACTACTCAGGAAAGATTTTATTTTTTTTTATTTTCCTACAACCTAAAAAGTAGTAAAGATTTTTGTTGTTGTTATTGGCAGTTGTCCCATTGATTTGGCATGTACCTTGGTGATAACCAGTTTCCTCACAAGGGTGTCATAATTCTAGGTCAGTACTCAGGAAGTACTGATTGTTGCAACAGGCCACCACATAAAGGCACCTACTTGCTATTTGTGTGGCAGTGGCAGAATTTTTGCTTTACTTATATTTACAAATTGAAATTTTAGTTCAAAAAATTATAATGCGTACACGGCAATCATGTGAATACATATACTTACACATAAATAAATGGAGAATTACAGCCTGAGAATGTGGTTGGTCCTTCTGGGTGGCTCTTGCTAGTGTAAGGAAACCAATTCGGTCCCTACGGTGCTCTTCAAAGAGTTGGAGTCAGAGAGTAGAATAGGAAATGAAGTGAAGTTCGGTGACCCTTGCTGGCCCACTCTGCAGGAACCAGTAAACACAGGATTTCCACTTTATTCATGGCTTTCTTTGTGGTGGCCCTTGGCTGTCTCTTCACATGCAAGCCTTCTTCATATATATACATATGTTTGTATGTAAACATGCAAAGGCTTTACTTATTATATATTATGATGTCATTTTTAATTACCGCCATAATGATTGGGGAGCAGTGTATAGTTTTAGAAACAAATTTGAACTAGCATCCAAACAGGTCATACAATTTCCTTTGTGTTTTATTAGTGATAAAACTACAAGTTCTTCACCCAGGTCTCCTTGCAGAATGATATAAAATACAGCTTTCACCCTAGCCTATAATTTTCCATGTAATGGAGGTATTTCTTTTGTCACATGTCAGAAACTATACTCAAGGAAAGAGATTATGAGCACAGCCACATCATGATGTCATAGGAGAGCAACTCGACCTTGTCATCTAGACCCATTTTCATACGATTCTGGAAACTTCTTTACTAACACTGATAAAAGGTTTAAATGACATCTCATGCCTTTCTCTAAAATTATATGTGTATGAACATATTATAAAACTGGACTATAAACATAGAAGGGCACATCTAAGGAGAAAATGCCAATGATCAAGCATCATATTCTTGTAAAGATTTTTGTTGTTGTTGTGTTTTTCCATAGCTAGATGTTTCTTGATCTTTAAAAGACCTCCCAGATTTTGTAACTATTTCTTCTTAGGCAGAAATACATACATAATGGCATCCAGTTTTGCTAATATTGAACATTAGATCAACTTTTTCCCCCTTAGAGGTAAAGAAACAGCTGAGATTAAATTAGCATGTGCAGACTTGGAGAAAAAGAAGGGTTGAAGAGCCAGGTGTTATGAAACATTTAAGTAAATAAGCATGCAGGGTTTTTACTTGATTTTCCTTTTTTTTTTTTTGTATTTTTAATTTGGTCTTAGAAAATGTAGTTCAAAGACTCAAGAATTCATACCAAGAAGGGACTGAAAATAAAGCCTAGGACTTTTGATTTTGGTTGTGACAGAGTAACAGATATCGGAATAACCCCTCTTCATAAATAGCTCTAACACTGGACAAAGTATGAAACAACTGTATTCAGACATTGGACAAAAGGCAGCAGAGAGGAGGAAAACACACAATGTGATTGCTACAATATCCTCAGCTTTCTGCTGCAGGAACTTTCCAGATTGCAGTGCAAGTACATAGAATTCAAGCAGAGCATGATGGTCTAAGAAGAGGAGTCAGAGATCACAGCATGGAACTGCTGAGATGGCCAAAAGATGAAGGACATGGTACCAAAGAGGATTGAAATGGGTGGAAAAGGAGTTCCTGATGGCTACAAAGAGGTCCCCTTAAGTCATTAATAAAACACTAAATTGTCCACCTGCAGACTCTGTGAAACCAGGGAAGGCAGAGCAACTGGGAATCTGAGCTAAACTGAAATATCTGAGGCCATGGTATGGATCGTCAACTGAGATGCCAGAAGGTCACACCATGAAAGCCGGGCTCTCTAGCAGAGAGTAGGCCTACTCTAGACTTGTTTAAAGAGAAAGAGAGAAAAAAAAGCTTCAATAGTCTAAAATAAAAATTATTCTGACATCTGTTAAAATGGTAAGGAAGACTTTATTCAAGAATATTGCAATAGTGGTGAGAGATTGACTTCAATTCCAAATACAGTAAGGCAGCTGGGGATTTATAGTCTAAGACCAAAGTGAGAGGATCTGTGGGTGGAAGATTAATAGAAGAACTTGATTAGATATCAAGTAGGGGTGAGTGACGTTCTTGCCAGACTGTGTAACAGGATTATTGCTAAGGGCAAGCCAAGGAAGTAGACACAAAGAGTTAACTATCAAAGGTGGGGAGTGAGGAACTTGATCAGAGATCAAAGGTGAGGGGATTGTCACTAAAGGCCCCTTTGCTAAAACTGGGCTAGCCAAGCCAAGGACAGTGCCAAGGTTCTAGGCCTTCTAGAGAAGAAGGCTCAGAGAAGCCCGACTACAATTTGGTCAAGAAGGGAATCTGTGTCAAAAGTATGAAGCAGATCTGCCCGTAAATTAACTGCTTACTAGAATAAAATACAACATTCCTTAAAGGAAAGTGAAACAAAATCTAAATACTCAACCACATAGCATCAACTGAAATATCCAGGATAAAATAAACAACTGCATGCCAAGACCAGGCAAAAACATCACAAGAAGACAATTATAGACCAATCTCTCTCATGAACATAGAATTCGAAAATCCTCAGCTAACTAATTATAAGTAAATCAAATCTAACAATGTATATATTAGCAATTAACTCTCACCATCAAGTGGGATTCATTAGAAGTATTCAAAACAGGTTCAACATTCAAAAATGAACTGATGTAATCAAAAACACTAATGGGATAAGTTAAAAAATAAAATGATCAGGGTGCCTGGGTGCAGTCGGTTAAGTGTCTGACTCTTGGTTTCAGCTCAGGTCTGATCTCAGGGTCATGAGATCAGGTCGTGACCCCGCTTCAGGCTCCAAGTTCAGCGCAGAGTCTGCTTAGGTTTCTCTCTCCCTGTCTCTCTGCTCCTCCCTCACATGTTCTCTCTCTCTCTCTAAAATAAATAAATAAATCTTTAAAAAATAAAATAAAATAAAATTATCATATCAGTAGATGAAGAAAAAGCATTTAACAAAATTAAGTACCCATGCATTGTAAAACAATACAATACAAACTTTCTGGCAAGCTAGAAATAAAGAAGAAACTTTCTCAACTTGATAAAGAACATCTACAAAACAAACAAACAAAAGCCAACATCTAACATAGCACCTAATGGTAAGAAACTAGAAGCTTTCACATTAAGATCAAGAACAAGGCAAGAATGTCTCCTGTCACCATTCAGTCCTTTTTAATACCCTACATAAAACCCTTGCTAATGCAATAAGGCAAGAAAAGGAAATTAAAAATATGCAGATTGGGATGGAAGAAATAAAACTGTCTTTCTTACCACATGACATGATTATTTATATAGAAAATTCTAAGGAACTGACAAAAAAAAAAAAAAAAAACCCTTGGAACTATTAAGCAATTATAGCAAGATCAAAGAATGCAAGCTTCGTATACAAAAGTCAATAGCATTCCTTTATAACAGCAATTAACAAAGAACTTTGAAATTAAAAACACAATACATTTTACATTAGCATCCCCCCAAATAAATACTTAGGTATAAGTCTAACAAATATGTACAAGATCTATATTAGGAGGACAACAAAACTTTGATGAAAGCAGTCAGAAAAGAACAAAGTAAATGGAAATATATTTCATATTCATGTACCCATGAATATGACTCAATATCATCAAGATATGAATTCTTTTCAACTTGATTTGTAGATTCAGTGAAATCCCAGTCATAATCTTACTAAGTTATTTTGCAAATACAGCAAACTGATTCTAAAGTTTACATGGATAGGCAAAAGATTTGGAATGGCCAACACAATATTGAATGAAAAAACAGTCAAGGGACTCACACTACCTGATGTCAAGATCGACTATAGAGCTACAGTAATTGATTTTACAGTACAATTGTATGGTAACACGAAGTGGTACTGGTGAAAGAATACACAAATCCAAGGAACATAATAGAATGCTCAGAAATAAACCCACACAAATATAGTCCATTGATTTTTAGCAATGGAGCAAATGAAATACAATGATACAATGGAGAAAAGAAACAGTTCAACAAATGGCACTGGAATAACAATATAGACGCAGACCTTACACCCTTCAGAAATATTAACTTAAAATGGATTGTAGAGTGGGGGGGCGGAGCAAGATGGCGGAGGAGTAGGAGACCTGGATTTCGTCTCCTCTCAGGAATTCAGCTGGATAGGGATCAAACCATTCTGAACACCTACAAACTCAACAGGAGATCAAAGAAAAGAAGAGCAACAACTCTCTGAACAGAAAAGCGACCACTTTCTGGAAGGTAGGACGTGCAGAGAAGTGAATCCGAGGCGATATTCGGGAGGATAGACGGCGGGGGAGGGGCCTCCATCGGCCGCTTCTGGCAAGTGATAGAGCCACGGAGCACAAAATCGGAACTTTTAGAAGTCTGCTCCGCTGAGGGACGTCACTCTGGTGGCGAACTGGGGGGTGGAACCCTCGCGGGACAGTGTGGTCTCAGGACCCTCGGGGTCACAGAAAGACCGGGGGTTCCTGAGTGCGGCAGAGCTCCCAGGTATCGGAGCAGGGAAGCCGGCTGCAGAGACGGAGCCCAGGCGCGGGCTCTCAGCTCGGGGTTGCCATAAACCGTGATCCGCGGCACAGTCGGGCCACTGCTCCTCCAGCAGGGACCCAACAAGCGGCAGATCCGGGGAGACTCACCTTCTTCCCCCGGGAGGAGAGGTGCGGGAGCGCACCGCGGGGATCTGCTGGGTTTGGAGACTCCACCCGGGGTCGGGTGCCAGATAGAAAGACCCGGTCACAGGCCGGGTGAGCGCGGAGTGTGGCCGGAGACCGGGGAGACGGGAGTGACTGACTGCTTTTCTCTGGGGGCTCGCTGAGGAGCGGGACCCCGAGTTCTCAGCTCCTCCGGGGCGGAGACTGGGAAGCCGCCATTTTCACTCTCCGCCTCCAAAGCTGTAGGGAAAGCTTGCAGGGAACAAAAGCTCCGGAGAGCAAACCCGAGCAGATTACTTAGCCCGGACCGGCAAGGGCGGGGCAATTTTGCCTCCGGCAAAGACATTTGGGAACCACGGCAACAGGCCCCTCCCCCAGAAGATCAGCGAGAACAGCCAGCCAAGACCAAGTTCACCGATCAATGAGAACGGCAGAACTCCAGCGCTAGGGGAACACTGCACATAGAATTCATGGCTTTTTTACCATGATTCTTTAGTCTTTCAAAGTTAATTATTTTTTTTTAACTGTCTTTTTTTCTTTTTTCCTTTTTTTCTTTTTTTTTGAATTTTTCTTTTTCCCTTTTTCAACCAACATCTTATCAATCCCTTTTTTAAAAAAAAATTTTTTATTTTTCATTTTTAAAGTCATATTCTATCCCTTCATAGTAGTTACCTGTATTTTTGGCATATATATATAAGTTGTTCTCTCTTTAAAATCTTGAGATAGTTTCTTCTAACAGATCAAAATATACTCTAAATCTCTAGTGTATGGTTTTTTTCTACTCCCCTGCCTGATCACATTCTCTCCCTTTTTTCTTTCTTTTATTTTTTTTTAATCCTCTTCTTTCTTTTTTCAAACAACTTATCAAATCCTTTTTTAAAATTTTTTATAATTTCCATCTTTACAGTCATATTCCATCCCTTCATCATATCAACCCTTATTTTTGTACATATATAAGTTTTTCTTTCTTTAAAATTTTGGGAGGGACTTTCTTTTAACAGACCAAAATACACCCAAAATCTAGTGTGTGGCACTGATCTATAAACCAGCCTGATCATATTTGATCACATTCTGTTTTTGTTTTGTTTTGTTCTGCTTTTGTTTGTTTTTATCTTTATCTTTATCTTTTTCTTTTTTCTTTTTTTCTTTCTTTTTCTTTTTTCTCTCTTTCCCTTTCTTTTCCCACTGCTTCAAGTCTTTTCTGATTTGTTTAGAGTATATTTTCTGGGGACGTTGTTACCCTGTTAGCATTTTGTTCTCTCATTAATCTATTCTCCTCTGCACAAAATGACAAGACGGAAAAAATCACCTCAACAAAAAGAACAAGAGGTAGTACCGACTGCCAGGGACCTACTCAATACGGACATTAGTACGATATCAGATCTAGAGTTCAGAATCATCACTTTAAAGATACTAGCTGGACTTGAAAAAAGCATGGAAGTTATTAGAGAAACCCTTCCTGGAGAAGTAAAAGAATTAAAATCTAACCAAGTAGAAATCAAAAAGGCTATTAATGAGGTGCAATCAAATATGGGGGCACTAACGGCTAGGATAAATGAGGCAGAAGAAAGAATCAGTGAGATAGAAGACCAAATGATGGAAAATAAAGAAGCTGAGAAAAAGAGAGATAAACAACTACTGGAGCACGAGGGCAGAATCTGAGAGATAACTGATACCATAAGATGAAACAACATTAGAATAATTGGGATCCCAGAAGAAGAAGAAAGAGAGAGAGGGGCAGAAGGTATATTGGAACAAATTATAGCAGAGAACTTCCCTAATTTGGGGAAGGAAACAGGCATCAAAATCCAGGAAGCACAGAGAACCCCTCTCAAAATCAATAAAAATAGGTCAACACCCCGACATCTAATAGTACAACTTACGAGTCTCAGAGACAAAGAGAAAATCCTGAAAGCAGCTCGGGAGAAGAGATATGTAACCTACAATGGTAGAAACATTAGATTGGCAACAGACTTATCCACAGAGACCTGGCAGGCCAGAAAGGACTGGCAGGACATATTCAGAGCACTAAATGAGAAAAATATGCAGCCAAGAATACTATATCCAGCTAGGCTGTCATTGAAAATTGAAGGAGAGATAAAAAGCTTCCAGGACAAACAAAAACTAAAGGAATTTGCAAACACGAAACCAGCCCTACAACAAATATTGAAAGGGGTCCTCTAAGCAAAGAGAGAGCCTAAAAGCAACATAGACCAGAAAGGAACACAAACAATATACAGTAACAGTCACTTTACAGGCAATACAATGGCACTGCACTCCTATCTTTCAATAGTTACCCTGAATGTAAATGGGCTAAATGTCCCAATCAAAAGACACAGGCTATCAGATTGGATTAAAAAACAAGACCCATCGATATGCTGTCTGCAAGAGACTCATTTTAGACCCAAAGACACCCCCAGATTGAAAGTGAGGGGGTGGAAAACCATTTACCATGCTAATGGACACCAAAAGAAAGCTGGGGTGGCAATCCTTATATCAGACAAATTAGATTTTAAACCAAAGACTGTAATAAGAGATGAGGAAGGACACTATATCCTACTTAAAGGATCTATCCAACAAGAAGATCTAACAATTGTAAATATCTATGCCCCTAACATGGGAGCAGCCAATTATATAAGGCAATTAATAACAAAAGCAAAGAAACACATCGACAACAATACAATAATAGTGGGGGACTTTAACACCCCCCTCACTGAAATGGACAGATCATCTAAGCAAAAGATCAACAAGGAAATAAAGACTTTAAATGACACACTGGACCAAATGGACTTCACAGACATATTCAGAACATTCCATCCCAAAGCAATGGAATACACATTCTTCTCTAGTGCCCATGGAACATTCTCCAGAATAGATCACATCCTAGGTAATAAATCAGGTCTCAACCGGTACCAGAAGATTGGGATCATCCCCTGCCTATTTTCAGACCACAATGCTTTGAAACTAGAACTCAATCACAAGAGGAAAGTCGGAAAGAACTCAAATACATGGAGGCTAAAGAGCATCCTACTGAAGAATGAATGGGTCAACCAGGAAATTAAAGAAGAATTAAAA
This sequence comes from Phoca vitulina, assembly GCF_004348235.1. Taxonomy (NCBI): domain Eukaryota; kingdom Metazoa; phylum Chordata; class Mammalia; order Carnivora; family Phocidae; genus Phoca; species Phoca vitulina. The sequence goes on from NW_022589725.1 coordinate 41,417,460, forward strand.
AAATTCATGGAAACCAATGAAAATGAAAACACAACTATTCAAAATCTTTGGGATACAGCAAAGGCAGTCCTAAGAGGAAAGTATATAGCAATACAAGCCTTTCTCAAGAAACAAGAAAGGTCTCAAGTACACAACCTAACCCTACACCTAAAGGAGCTGGAGAAAGAACAGCAAATAAAGCCTAAACCCAGCAGGAGAAGAGAAATAGAAAAGATCAGAGCAGAAATCAATGAAATAGAAACCAAAAGAACAGTAGAACAGATCAACGAAACTAGGAGCTGGTTCTTTGAAAGAATTAACAAGATTGATAAGCCCCTGGCCAGACTTATCAAAAAGAAAAGAGAAATGACCCAAATCAACAAAATCATGAATGAAAGAGAAGAAATCACAACCAACACCAAAGAAATACAAACAATTATAAGAACATATTATGAGCAACTCTATGCCAACAAATTAGATAACCTGGAAGTAATGGATGCATTCCTAGAGATGTATCAACTACCAAAACTGAACCAGGAAGAAATAGAACACCTGAACAGACCTATAACCACTAAGGAAATAGAAGCAGTCATCAAAAATCTCCCAAAACACAAAAGCCCAGGGCCAGATGGCTTCCCAGGGGAATTCTACCAAACATTTCAAGAAGAATTAATACCTATTCTTCTGAAACTGTTCCAAAAAATAGAAATGGAAGGAAAACTTCCAAACTCATTTTATGAGGCCAGCATTACCTTGATCCCAAAACCAGACAAAGACCCCATCAAAAAGGAGAATTACAGACCAATATCCCTGATGAACATGGATGCAAAAATTCTCACCAAAATACTAGCCAATAGGATCCAACAGTACATTAAAAGGATTATTCACCACGACCAAGTGGGATTTATCCCTGGGCTGCAAGGTTGGTTCAACATCCGCAAATCAATCAACGTGATACAATACATTAACAAAAGAAAGAACAAGAATCACATGATCCTCTCAATAGATGCAGAAAAAGCATTTGACAAAGTACAGCATCCTTTCTTGATCAAAACTCTTCAGAGTATAGGGATAGAGGGTACATACCTCAATATCATAAAAGCCATCTATGAAAAACCTACAGCGAATATCATTCTCAATGGGGAAAAACTGAGAGCTTTCCCCCTAAGGTCAGGAACGCGGCAGGGATGTCCACTATCACCACTGCTATTCAACATAGTATTGGAAGTCCTAGCCACAGCAATCAGACAACAAAAAGAAATCAAAGGCATCCAAATTGGCAAAGAAGAAGTCAAACTCTCACTCTTTGCAGATGATATGATACTTTATGTGGAAAATCCCAAAGACTCCACCCCAAAACTGCTAGAACTCATACAGGAATTCAGTCAAGTGGCAGGATATAAAATCAATGCACAGAAGTCAGTGGCATTCCTATACACCAACAACAAGTCAGAAGAAAGAGAAATTAAGGAGTCGATCCCATTTACAATTGCACCCAAAACCATAAGATACCTAGGAATAAATCTAACCAAAGAGGCAAAGGATCTGTACTCAGAAAACTATAAAATACTCATGAAAGAAATTGAGGAAGACACAAAGAAATGGAAAAACATTCCATGCTCATGGATTGGAAGAACAAATATTGTGAAGATGTCAATCTTACCTAGAGCAATCTACACATTCAATGCAATCCCCATCAAAATACCATCCACTTTCTTCAAAGAAATGGAACAAATAATCCTAAAATTTGTATGGAACCAGAAAAGACCCCGCATAGCCAGAGGAATGTTGAAAAAGAAAAGCAAAGCTGGCGGCATCACAATTCCAGACTTCCAGCTCTACTACAAAGCTATCATCATCAAGACAGTATGGTACTGGCACAAAAACAGACACATAGATCAATGGAACAGAATAGAGAGCCCAGAAATGGACCCTCAACTCTATGGTCAACTAATCTTTGACAAAGCAGGAAAGAATGTCCAATGGAAAAAAGACAGTCTCTTCAACAAATGGTGTTGGGAAAATTGGACAGCCACATGCAGAAGAATGAAACTGGACCATTTCCTTACAGCACACACAAAAATAGACTCCAAATGGTTGAAAGACCTCAATGTGAGACAGGAGTCCATCCAAATCCTAAAGGAGAACACAGGCAGCAACCTCTTCGACCTCAGCCGCAGCAACTTCTTCCTAGAAACATCGCCAAAGGCAAGGGAAGCAAGGGCAAAAATGAACTATTGGGACTTCATCAAGATAAAAAGCTTTTGCAAAGCAAAGGAAACAGTCAACAAAACCAAAAGACAACTGACAGAATGGGAGAAGATATTTGCAAATGACATATCAGATAAAGGGCTAGTATCCAAAATCTATAAAGAACTCATCAAACTCAACACCAAAAGAACAAAGAATCCAATCAAGAAATGGGCAGAAGACATGAACAGACACTTTTCCAAAGAAGACATCCAAATGGCCAACAGACACATGAAGAAGTGTTCAATATCGCTCGGCTTCAGGGAAATCCAAATCAAAACCTCAATGAGATACCACCTCACACCAGTCAGAATGGCTAAAATTAACAAGTCAGGAAATGACAGATGTTGGCGGGGATGCGGAGAAAGGGGAACCCTCCTACACTGTTGGTGGGAATGCAAGCTGGTGCAGCCACTCTGGAAAACAGTATGGAGGTTCCTCAAAAAGTTGAAAATAGAGCTACCATATGATCCAGCAATTGCACTACTGGGTATTTACCCCAAAGATACAAAAGTAGGGACCCGAAAGGCTACGTGCACCCCGATGTTTATAGCAGCAATGTCCACAATATCCAAACTGTGGAAAGAGCCAAGATGTCCATCAACAGATGATTGGGTAAAGAAGATGTGGTATATATATACAATGGAATATTATGCAGCCATCAAAAGGAATAAGATCTTGCCATTTGCAATGACGTGGATGGAACTGGAGGGTATTATGCTGAGCGAAATAAGTCAAACAGAGAAAGACATGTATCATATGACCTCACTGATATGAGGAATTCTTAATCTCAGGAAACAAACTGAGGGTTGCTGGAGTGGGGGGTGGGGTGGGAGGGATGGGGTGACTGGGTGATGGACATGGGGAGGGTATGTGTTCTGGTAAGCGCTGTGAATTGTGCAAGACTGTTGAATCTCAGATCTGTACCTCTGAAACAAATAATGCAATATATGGTAAGAAAGAAAAAAAGAAGAAGAATGTAGCAGGAGGGGAAGAATGAAGGGGGGGAAATCGGAGGGGGGGAAGAACCATGAGAGACGATGGACTCTGAAAAACAAACTGAGGGTTCTAGAGGGGAGGGGGTTGGGAGGATGGGTTAGCCTGGTGATGGGTATTGAGGAGGGCACGTTCTGCATGGAGCACTGGGTGTTATGCACAAACAATGAATCATGGAACACTATATCTAAAACTAATGATGCAATGTATGGGGATTAACATAACAATAAAAAAATTAAAAAAAATAAAAATAAAAATAAAATACAAGTATAAAATGGTAAAACCACTTTTGCAAAATGGGTTGGCTTTTTTTTTATAAAGTTATATCTTCCTTCTGGCCCACCACTTTAACTCCTAGGTAATTATCCACGATCAAGGGGCGCCTGGGTGGCTCAGTGGTTAAGCGTCTGCCTTCGGCTCAGGTCATGATCCCAGGGTCCTGGGATCGAGCCCCACATCGGGCTCCCTACTCTGCGGGGAGCCTGCTTCTCCCTCTCCCACTCCCCCTGCTTGTGTTCCCTCCCTCGCTGTGTCTCTCTGTCAAATAAATAAATAAAATCTTAAAAAAAAAAAAAAAATTATCCACGATCAATGAAAACATTTGTTCACAAAATATTGTATAAGAATATTCATAATAGCTGTATTTATAATAGCCAAAGATTGGGGAGAAAATGTTCATCGATATGAGATTAGATTAAGAAATTATAGTATATTCATACAATAAAAGACTAGAAATATATGCAGTGATATTAATAACATGGGTGAATATTGTAAATGTAACCGAAGTCTGTGGTAGGTCCTCAAGATAGGAACATTCCCACCCTGGGTAACCCTGTATAACCCCTCCAGCTGAATGAAGGTAGGAACTGTGAATAGGATGGATGTCACTCTTAGGATTAAGTTACATAATATGGCCACAGTTAAGTTCCAAAAGAAGTTGCTTTTGAGTTAATTAAATGAGAGATTATAATGGAATGTCTGACTTCTCAAATGGAAGCTCTTCCTGAAGAGACACTCTCCTGTTGGCCTTGAAGCAGCAAATGGCCATGTTGTAAATTGCCTACGGGGAGGGCCTTAGTCTTAAAACTGCGAGGAACTGAAAAGTCTGTCAACAACCTCAGTGAGCTTGGAAGAAGACTCTAAGCTCCAGATGAGGATATAGTCCTGCGGACACTTTGAATTCAGCCTGTGAGTCCCTGAGTCCCTGAGCAAAGGACCCAGATAAGCCATGCCTGGATTCCTTGGAAATTGTGAGGTGATAGAGTGTTGTTTTAAGCCATTAAATTTGTGGTAAATTTCTATACAGCAATAGAAAACTGCTACAAAGCCAGGCATAAAAAATACTGTATAGTGCTATTTATACAAACTTCTGAAATAGGCAAAAAGAATCAGTGATAAAGATGTAGAACAGTGATTGCCTCTGCTGTGACGGGGACTGACTGGGAAGAAGCCTGAGGGACACTTATGTGGTGATGGAAATGTTAGAACCATATACTTAAAATCTGTGCGTTTCACTGTCTGTAAATATATCTCCAAAAATGAAGAAGGTCAAGCTTTATTTATATGCACCTTATTTATATGCACCTTATGTGCACCTTATTATATGCACCTTATTTCTGCTCTCAGTGATATTTCTTAATGTAGACTCCTGAAATCCCTAGTCCCTACCCACCCAGTCATTCAGGTGACTGCAGATAGCTAGATTTACTAAATCATTTTTCACATCAAGATTATTTTCAGTCTAATTAAAGGAGGTGGTGAGCTGTCTTTTGAGGTATCTGTAAATTTATTTTTTTAAAAGCCACACAAAAGGTGTGTTGTGTGAAACATACTGTATATCTTTATAGCGAGGTCAGCAAAATATGGTGCTAGCCCAAATGTGGCCTGCTGTTTCTTTTTGTAAATAAAGTTTTATTGGTGGGGCGCCTGGGTGGCTCAGTCAGTTAAGCGTCTGTCTTCGGCTCAGGTCATGATCCCAGGGTCCTGGGATCGAGCCCTGCGTCGGGCTCTCTGCTCCGCGGGAAGCCTGCTTCTCCCTCTCCCACTCCCCCTGCTTGTGTTCCTTCTCTTACTGTGTCTCTCTCTGTCAAATAAATAAATAAATAGATCTTTAAAAAAATAAAAAATAAAAATAAATGATAAAGTTTTATTGGAACACAGCCTCATGTATTCATTTACATACTGCCTGTGGCTGATTTAATGCTACAATGGTAGAACCAAGCAGTATGTGAGCAAGACCCACCAACCACACAGTTAGCTTTACCGAAATAATTTGCTGACCCCTGCTTTATGCCATTAACTTCTTCTCAAAATGTGAGCATTTGATTAAAAAAAGATGTAATTTCACACTCTAGCTCCTTATGTTACATCAGGAAAATTATTCAACTTTTCTGGATATCTTCATTCACCTAGACAGACAGACAGAAATAGCTAAGTGATTAATACAGTTTCCAAACTACTTTTCCTGTTCGATGGATTGACATGTGGAATATCAATATCACATAAACATGATGAGTAAATATGACATGGCATAGTGTATCATGAAAATAAATTTTTATATAAAATGACTATTGCAAATAATCCCTTAAAATAATCATCTTAAACTGAAATTTATGAGATCCCTCTAACTTTACATGCCATGGCCTCCCAGAGATGACCACAGCATGCAGTGTAGGAAATCCTAACATGTATCCCCTATTATCTTTGTAGTATTGTCTATTCTGCCTCCCATGGTTACCAATGGAGTGATCTTGGACAAATTATTTAGCCTTAATAGACATATGTTTCCATCTCTAAAATAAGTATAAAAATAGTATACATTTCACAGTGCTGTCTTGAAGATTAAATTAAATGATATGAAAACATGCACATTAAGGCATATAACAAATACTCCATAAATGAGGGTTCTCTTTTCTTTCTTTTCCTGTACACTTTCTCACCCCATTACACATTTCTAGACTTCTCTTTAAATGCTCAAAGTTGAGGCACCTGGGTGGCACAGTTGGTTAAGTGTCTGCCTTTGGCTTAGGTCATGATCCCTGGGTCCCGGCATCGAGCCCCACGTCAGGCTCCCTACTCAGCGGGGAGTCTGCTTCTCCTTCTGCCTGCCGCTCCCCCTGCTTGTGCTCATGCTCTCTCTTTCTCTCTCTGACAAATAAGTAATAATACCTTTTAAAAAATAAATAAATGCTCCAAGTTATCTATTTGGATTCAAATATCTTGTCCTGAAGAGATTAACTATGTATTGACATTTCCTGTGTCTTTCATTTTTAGCTAGTAAATATTTCTGAAATACTAAAAAGAAGCAAATAATCATTCTATTCTTTGTGTCATAATAACTGACTTTTAAAGCTAACTCTTAACTTAGGGGAATGTCTCTCTTTTCCTGTCAAGAAGTCTTATCTACTTTTTGAAATTATATGCTATATTCACATGTGAGTTCCAGAACTCACATTTTGGAGTTTGGCCTCTGGAAGTCAAGTTAAATGTGTTGATTTAGATTATATAATACTTACAGGATCCATCATTTTGGCGAGGAAACAAGTCTCATATAGGACAACATAATAACAAAGGAAGTTTGAAAGTAAATGCTCTGGAAGGGAATCAACGCAGTTATGATTCTGCAAAACAGAGTGGACAGAATAGGAGCTCTTAGAAAACAATGGGCTTATTTAAATCCCACCTTGAGAACTGCGTGAACATTGGTCCAGGAAACTATTGTGTTCCAAATTCTCAGGACAAACCCTGCCTTCCCACAGGCCACTGAAGCCTTCTTCTAAAGCCTCCTTCAAAAACTTCCCAAAAAACTATGATTTTCTACCATAAAAAAAGCTCTCTCTTTAAGAAAAGAAAATGTTACCTTCAAATTCAACTTCATGATAATAAAAATTCTAACAATTTATTGGCAGATTTCATAGATTACACAATCTGAACTTTTTAAAATTTTCTCTCATATCTAACCATTTCAATTTTTTTCTTCTTGCCATCTTCATTGTCTTGTTCCTTCACAGATAATACTATATTGTAAAAGTAAACTCGGATGGCTAATAAAATAAACAACCTCACTGTGAAACTTGCCTAAGGATCTATGTTTAAGGACCAGGCACTTAAACTGAATTTTCTAAATAGTCATTATCTCTGTAACAAAAGTGCTAAAAGTTTAGAAAGAATATCATATAATAAATAAATGTAAACAAACACACAGCACATATGGTTTGTAAGCCTGTTTAGTATTTTCCTTAAAAAAATGTATCCATATCCAAGAAGAATTGCTTCTGAAACGTGGGAAGTGGTCTAAGATGAGCATTAAGGGCCCTCTGGGTGGTTCAGTCAGTTAAGCATCTGCCTTTGGCTCAGGTGATGATCCCAGCGTCCTGGGATGCAGCCCTGCATCATCAGGCTCCCTGCTCAGCGAAGAGTCTGCTTCTCCCTCTCCCTCTACCCCTCCCTGAGCCTTGTGCTCTCTCTCTCTCTCTCAAACGAATAAATAAAATCTTTAAAAACTGAAATAAAATAAAATGAACATTAAGACTTTAAGAGTAATTGTATTCCGTAAGTCACCCAAACATACTCCCTCAAAGACAAAATGTGAAATTTATATACAGTTTCACAAGATTCTGGTTTACTAGCTAGATTTGAGGAGGAGACATTTGAATTTTGTCAAATATCTTTTATCTATGGAAATAATCATATGATATTTTTCCTTCAGATGATTAAAATATCAGACTGTATCAGTGGATTTGCAAATACTGTGATTGCTATTCTTTTATTCCTGGAGTGAATTGTACCTGCTCACAATTAATTATGTCCACTTAATAGTTGTGCATAAAGAAAAGTATAAACCAATACATTGACATTTGTATTAATGCAAAAAAATTAAGCTGATTAACAAATTGAATCTAGTAGTAAGTAATGAAAAAAATTACATTGTGACCAATAAGAGGATTTAGTTAGAGCAGCATGTAAAAATGAAGATACTGAAATAGTTATCATACCTATGAAATATAACCAATTAGAAGACATAACAGAAGGAAATTCATTTTAAAACACAAAAGGATAAAATGTTTAAGCATAAATTTTAAAACATATGTCTAAAATTTATATAAAGAAATGTTAAAATATTTCTGAAAGGCACATGGGTAGATTTGAACAAGTGCAAAAATACAACTTCTTTTTACATAGGAAGATTTATATCTTAAGGATCTCAATTTTACAAAGTTAATATAAATTTATTGTGACTTTAACAAAATAACAACAGCTTTTTTAAGATACAAAAGTAGATTATAGCATTTATATGGAAAATAAATCAGCAGGAACAGCTAGAAAATCTTTTAAAAAATAGGTAGAAGGAGCAATAAAATGGTCACCTAATAAAAACAGCAACCTATTTGTGAAGGAGAGTTCTAGATTAGAGATACTTCCAGGCTTCTCAGAGTATATAGTGTTATATATCCACAGATGTACACATGGGAAGATATTCAAAGACAAAGAGAGCTGTAAATATATATTTTAAAATATCCACTGGTCTATTTGTTAGCGGTAACATTTGTTATTTTAGAAAAATTTTGTGTGTATATTTCCAGATGATGCAAATAAAAAATTATATTAATGTTAGGAACAAGTATTTTAGTCTAAGCTGAAAACATATAGGTATAAAATCAAATAAGTAAACTTCTGCATTTAAAAAAGTAGTCATATAAATTCATGTTTTATTTTAAATATCTATCTACTAACTCTGCCTTCTAAAAACGTCCACAATCAGTGATAAGCCAATGGCAATGAGCACTCCTAAGGCCCAGATTGTGTTCTCCAAATGTCATTCTCCACTAAAATGACTAGGGCTTCTTAGAGTCGTGGCTAATTCCAGTTTAAAGCAGGAAATATACATGATGAGCTCAGAATGTCTTGTGTCAGAAAATAAGAAAGTGATCAAAGACAGATTGGGTTGAGCCTGAAGGACAAAGAAGGCAACATAAAGATCTCTCATCAGCCAAGAGCCAAGGATGGAACAATTTTAGCATCAAAAAGAATAATCTATTTAAATATATTGAATGTGAAAAATCCTATAAGTTCACAATGATATGAGAGAGAGAGGGATGGTGGGGGGAAGATATGAAATATCTAGGGCACCGACTCCTTATACTGAATATTGAAAACTGCCAATGAATGGGAAAAAATTAAGCATTTATCCTGACTCTCCCATATACATTCTAATTTATAATACATAAACAAGGGTATTTGATAGGATAAATTTCTCCTTTACAGAAGAAATGTAGCTAATAAATGTGTAAGGAATGACAAAATTAAAAAATCCCCATTTTGCATCACCTTATGAATTAATTCAGTTGAGTAATCCTCAGTGAGATAAGAACATGGATGAGAAATTTGGCAATGAAAAGATCAGAATTTCAGCACCTGAAAATTATCAATCTCGGCATCTCTAAAAATGGGCTGTGTGAAGCACATAGCAACCGCTCATGTTGTATTTTTGGAAGAAACAAAAAAGTTGAACCTGAACTTGAATCTAATCAAGCCTCTAGAGTCTACAGGAATTTACACACACACACACACACACACACAAACACACAACACGTGTGCATGCAGGGAATTTGGTGGAAGGGGATAGACCAGCAAGCTAAATTACAACAAAAGGAAGGAGGAAAAAAATGAGAAATTGAAACAATCTGCAGAACCACTACCTATTTCCTGCTGCAAGTCACTGACATAAAAAAACAAATCAATATGTGGAGAGAAGGGAGGGGAACCATTCTAGATAAGTCTTAGGTGTCATAACAAGTAAATACAGTATGCAAACTTTTTCCGGATACCAATTTGAACAACTTTTGCAGATATTTTTGAGGTATCTCATATCATAGAATGATTTTTATCTGTGTCAGGTATAATACAGGCATTCTTCTCTAAGAAAAATTTTATTTTTCTAAGATGCATCCAAAAACATACAGGAATAAAATATATATGAAGGAATAAAAAGACATGACATCTGAGATTAGCTTCAAAAGCAAATCTTAAGCAAAGTACAAGAAAAAACAATACAAAGGAATAAGTGAAGGCAAAGGTGGCAGAATTTGATAAATGTATAATGTGCTTGATGTTCACAGTGCTCATTATACCGTTCTCCACACTTCCGTGTGTGTTTGGAAATATTCATAACATTTTTAAAAAGATTTTCACAAAGAGGCAGCCTCAGAAACAGCAGTAGGTTTGATATCAGGCAGATCTGAATTCAAATCTTGCTCTCCCGTTTAATCTATGGCTTGGAGAACGTTGTTCATTTCCATTTGGCAATTTCTACTACCCTCCATGCCTCATCTAGCATATAGGCAATAGATTTTTTCTTTCTTTCTTCCTTTCTTTTCTTTCTTTCTTTTTAAAGATTTTATTTATTTATTTGACAGAGAGAGACACAACGAGAGAGGGAACACAAGCAGGGGGAGTGGGAAAGGGAGAAGCAGGCTTCCCACAGAGCGGGGAGCCCAATGCAGGGCTCGATCCCAGGACCCTGGGATCATGACCTTAGCCGAAGGCAGACGCTTAACGACTGAGCCACCCAGGCACCCCTCTCTTTCTTTCTTTCTTTTTCTTTCTTTCTTTCTTTTCTTTCTTTCTTTTCTTTCTTTCTTTCTTTTCTTTCTTTCTTTTCTTTCTTTCTTTTC